>NW_012286810.1:0-2498 GCF_000151885.1 Dipodomys ordii
GCTTTGTCCCGCTATGTCCCGCTGTGTCCCCGCTGTGTGCCCGCTGTGTCCCGTTGTGTACTCTGTTGTGTCCAGCTGTGTCACCGTTGTGTCTCGCTTTGGCCCCTCTCTGTCTCCGCTGTCCCCCGCTGTGTCCCCCGCTGTGTCCTGCTGTGTCCCGCTGTGTCCCCCGCTTTGTCCCGCTGAGTCCCCTCTGTGTCGCCGCTGTGTCCCGCTGTGTCCTCGCTGTGTCCCCGGCTGTCTTCCCCTTTGTCCCCGCTGTGTCCCTAGCTGTGTCCCGCTGGGTCCCGCTGTGTCCTCCCTGTGTCCCGCTGTGTCTACAGCTGTGTACCACGCTGTGTAACGCTGTGTGCCCGCTGTATCGACGCTGTGTCCCGCTGGGTCCCGCTGTGTTCTCGCTGTGTCCCCCGCTGTGTTCCACTGTGTCCTCGCTGGTTTCCCCGCTGGGTCCCACTGTGTCCCCGCTGTGTCCTGCTGGGTCACACTGTGTCCTCGCTGTATCCCCCGCTGTGTCCCGTTGTGTCCCCAACTGTGTACCCCGCTGTGTCCCGCTGTATCGACGCTGTGTCCCACTGGGTCCCGCTGTTTCCTTCCTGTGTTCCCTGCTGTGTCCCGCTCTGTCCCGCTGTGTCCCCGCTGTGTGCCCGCTGTGTCCCGCTGTGTACTCCGTTGTGTCCAGCTGTATCACCGCTGTGTCTCGCTTTGGCCCCTCTCTGTCTCCGCTGTCTCCCACTGTGTCCCCCGCTGTGTCCCGCTGTGTCACGCTGTGTCCCCTGCTTTGTCCCGCTGAGTCCCCTCTGTGTCGCCGCTGTGTCCCGCTGTGTCCTCGCTGTGTCCCCTGCTGTCTGCCGCTTTGTCCCCGCTGTGTCCCAAGCTGTGTCCCGCTGTGTCCCGCTGTGTACCCCGCTGTGTCCCACTATGTTTCCGCAGTGTCCCCGCTGTGTACCGCTGTGTCCCGCTGTGTCCGGCTGTGCCCCCACTGTGTCCCGTTGTGTCCCCCTCTGTGTCCCCCGCTGTGTCCCGCTGTGTCCCCCGCTGTGTCCCTGCTGTGTCCCGCTGTGTCCCGCTGTGTACTGCTGTGTCCCCCGCTGAGTCCCGCTGTGTCCCCGCTGTGTCCCAATGTGTCCTCGATCTATCCCCCGCTGTGTACCGCTGTGTCCATCCTGTGTCCCCCGCTGTGTCCCGCTGTGTCCCGCTCTGTCCCCTGCTATGTCCTGCTGTGTCCCCCGCTGTTTCCCGCTCTATCCTTGCTGTGTCCCCCACTGTGTGCCGCTGTGTCCTCGCTGTGTCCCCCGCTGTGTCCCGCTATGTCCTGCGGTGTCACGCTGTTTTCCCGCTGTGTCCCTGCTGTGTCCCTCTGTGTACCCCGCTGTGCCCAGTTTTGTCTCCGCTGTGTCTCGCTGTGTCCCACGCTCTGTCCCACACTGTGTCCCGCCTTGTCCCGCGCTGTGTCCTGCTGTGTCCCCCGCTGTGTCCCGCTGTGTCACCCCCTGAGTCCCCGCTGTGTCACCGCTGTTTCCCGCTGTTTCCTCGCTGTGTCCCCTGCTGTCACCCTCTCTGTCCCCTGCTGTGTCTCACGCTTTTTCCCCGCTGTGTCCCACTGTGCCCCGCTGTGTCCGGCTGTGCCCCCACTGTGTCCCGTTGAGTCCACAGCTGTGTACCACACTGTGTAGCGCTGTGTCCCCGCTGTATCGACGCTGTGTCCCGCTGTGTCCCTCTGTGTCCTCGCTGTGTCCCGCTGTGTCCCACTGTGTCCTCACTGTGTCCCCCTCTGTGTCCCGCTGTGTCCCCCGCTATGTCCCGCTGTGTCCAGCTGTGTCCCGCTCTGTCCCCTCTTTGTGCCCGCTGTGTCCCGCTGTGTACTCCGTTGTGTCCAGCTGTGTCACCGCTTTGTCCCGCTGTGTCCTCTCTTTGTCTCCACTGTCCCCCGCTGTGTCCCCCGCTGTGTCCCGCTGTGTCCCGCTGTGTCCCCCGCTTTGTCCCGCTGTGTCGACGCAGTGTTACCTCTGTGTCCTGCTGTGTCACACTGTGTCCCATGGTGTCCCGCTTTTTCCCCCGCTGTTTCCCCCGCTGAGTCCCCATTGTGTCCCCACTGTGTCCCGCTGTGTCCCGCTGTGTCCTAGCTGTGTCCCCCGCTGTGTCGCGCTGTGTCCCGCTGTGTCATCGCTGTGTCCCCCGCTGTCTCCCGCTCTGTCCCCCGCTGTATCTCACGCTTTATCCCTTCTGTGTCCCACTCTGTCCCGCTGTGTCCCGCTGTGCCCACACTGTGTCCCGTTGTGTCCACAACTGTGTATCCCGCTGTGACCCCACTGAGTCCCCGCTGTGTCCCCGCTGTGTCCCCCGCTGTCTCCCACTCTGTCCCCCGCTGTGTCTCACGCTTTGTCCCCGCTGTGTCCCACTGTGTCCCGCTGTGTCCCGCTGTGCCCACACTGTGTCCCGTTGTGTCCACAGCTGTGTACCACGCTGTGTAACGCTGTGTACCACGCTGTGTAACGCTG
>NW_012286811.1:0-6856 GCF_000151885.1 Dipodomys ordii
CCCGCCGTGTCCCCCACGTTGTCCTGCTGTGTCCCCGCAGGGTCCCGCTGTGTCCCACTGTGTCACACTGTGTCCCGTGGTGTCCCTCTTTGTCCCCTGCTGTGTCCCCCGCTGAGTCCCCTCTGTGTGGCCGCTGTGTCCCTCTGTGTCCTCGCTGTGTCCCCCGCTGTCTCCCGCTTTCTCCCCCGCTGTGTCCTCGCTGTGTCCCCCGCTGTGTCCCGCTGTGTCCCCGCTATGTCCCCAGCTGTGACACGCTTTGGCCCGCTGTGTACCCCGCTGTGTCCCGCTATGTTCCCGCAGTGTCCCGCTGTGTCCCGCTGTGTCCTCGCTGTGTCCCCCGCTGTGTCCCGTTGTGTCCCCAGCTGTGTACCTCGCTGTGGCCCAATGTGTCCTCGCTGTGTCATGCTCTGTCCTGCTCTGTCCCCGCTGTGTCCCGATGTGTCCCGCTGTGTCCCGCTGTGTCCCCACTGTGGGCCCGCTGTGTCCCTCTGTGTACCCCGCTGTGTCCAGCTGTGTCCCCACTGTGTCCCGCTGTGTCCCCTCTCTGTCCCCCGCTGTGTCCCCCGCTGTGTCCCGCTGTGTCCCGCTGTGTCACACTGTGTCCCGTGTTGTCCCGCTTTGTCCCCCGCTGTGACCTCGTTGTGTTTCCCGCTGTGTCCCGCTGTGTACCACTCTGTGACCCCGCTGTGTCCCGCTCGGTATCCCGCTGTGTCCCTCTTTGTTCCCGCCGTGTCCCCGCTGTGTCGCGCTGTGTCCTTGCTGTGTCCACTGCTGTGTCCCGTTGTGTCCCCAGCTGTGTTCCCCGTTGTATCCCGCTGAGTCCCCCGCTGTGTCCGCCGCTGTGTCCCTGCTGTGTCCCTGGTGTGTCCCCGCTGTGTCCCGCTGTGTCCCGCTTTGTCCTCGCTGTGTCCCAAGCTGTGTTCCGCTGTGTCCCCCGCTGTGTCCCGCTGTGTCCCTGCTGTGTCCCACTGTGTCCCCCGCTGTTTCCCGCTGTGTCCCTGCTGTGACCCGCTCTGTCCCCGCTGTATTGACGCTGTGTCCTGGTGTGTCCCACTGTGTCCGCGCTGTGTTCCCGGCTGTGTCCCGCTGTGTACCCCTCTGTGAACACCGCTGTGTCCCGCAGTGTCCCCGGCTGTGACCCGCTGTGTTCCGCTGTGTCCCCCGCTGTGTCCCCACTGTGTGCCCCCGGTGTCCCGCTGTGTCCCCTCTCTGTCCCCAGCTGTCCCCCGCTGTTTCCCCCGCTGTGTCCCACTGTGTCCCGCTGTGTCGCCCGTTTTGCCCCGCTGTGCCCCTGCAGTGTCCCCGCTGTGTCCGACTTTGTCCCGTGTTGTCCTGCTTTGGCCCCCGCTGTGACCTCGCTGTGTTTCTCTCTGTGTCCCGCTGTGTACCCTTCTGTGTCCTCCGCTGTGTCGCGCTGTGTACCCCGCTGTGTCCAGCTGTGTCCTCGCTGTGTCCCCCGCTGTCTCCTGCTTTGTCCCACGCTGTGTCCCGCTGTGACCCGATTTGTCCTCGCTGTGTCCCCCGCTGTGTCCCGTTGTGTCCCGCTGTGTCCCCGCTGTGTCCCGCTGTGTCCCGCTGTGTCCCGCTGTGTCCTTACTGTGTCCCCCTGTGACCCCCACTGTGTCCCGCTGTGTCCCGCTGTGTCCTTGCTGTGACCTGCTCTGTGCCCGCTGTATCGATGCTTTGTCACGCTCTGTCCCGCTATGTCCGCGCTGTGTTCCCCGCTGTGTCCCGCTGTGTACCCCTCTGTGTCCCCTGCTGTGTCCCGCTGTGTCCCCCGCTGTGACCTGCTGTGTCCCGCTGTGTCCCCCACTGTGTCCCTGCTGTCTCCCCGGAGTGTCCCACTGTGTCCCGCTGTGTACTGCTGTGTCTCCCGCTGAGTTCCACTGTGTCCCCGCTGTGTCCCAATGTGTCCTCGCTGTGTCATGCTCTGTCATGCTCCGTCCCCGCTGTGTCCCGCTGTGTCCTGCTGTGTCCCCACTGTGTGCCCGCTGTGTCCCTCTGTGTACCCCGCTGTGTCCAGCTGTGTCCCCACTGTGTCCCGCTGTGTCCCCTGTCCCCTGTTGTCCCCCGCTTTGTCCCCCGCTGTGTCCCGCTGTGTCTCGCTGTGTTACACTGTGTCCCGTGTTGTCCCGCTTGGTCCCCCGCTGTGACCTCGCTGTGTTTCCCGTTGTGTCCCTCTGTGTACCACTCTGTGTCCCCAGCTGTGTCCCGCTGTGTACCCCGCTGTGTCCAGCTATGTTCCCGCAGTGTCCCCGCTGTCTCCCGCTGTGTCCTCGCTGTGTCCACCGCTGTGTCCCGTTGTGTCCCCAGCTGTGTACCCCGCTGTGTCCCGCTGTGTCCCCGCTGTATCGACGCTGTGTCCTGCTGGGTCCCGCTGTGTCCTCGCTGTGTTCCCCGTTGTGTCCCGCTATGTCCCCCGCTGTGTCCTCCGCTGTGTCCCTGCTGTGTCCCTGCTGTGTCCCCGCTGTGTCCTGCTGTGTCCTGCTGTGTCCTCGATGTGTCCCACGCTGTGTTCCGCTGTGTCCCCCGCTGTGTCTCCCGCTGTGTCCTGCTGTGTCCCCGCTGTGTCCCTCTGTGTCCCTCGCTGTGTCCCGCTGTGTCTCGCTGTGTCCCTGCTGTGACCCGCTCTGTCCCCGCTGTATTGACGCTGTGTCCCGGTGTGTCCCGCTGTGTCCGCGCTGTGTTTCCGGCTGTGTCCCGCTGTGTACCCCTCTGTGTCCCCCGCTGTGTCCCTCTGTGTCCCCTCTCTGTCACCTGCTGGCACCCGCTGTGTCCCCCGCTGTGTCTCGCTGTGTCGCCCGCTTTGTCTCGCTGTGCCCCTGCAGTGTCCCCGCTGTGTCACACTGTGTCACACTGTGTCCCGTGTTGTCCCGCTTTGTCCCCCGCTGTGACCTCGCAGTGTTTCCCGCTGTGTCCCGCTGTGTCCTCGCTGTGTTCCCCGCTGTGTCCCGCTGTGTCCACCGTTGTGTCCACCGCTGTGTCCTCACTGTGTCCCCCGCTGTGTGCCGCTGTGTCCTCGCTGGGTCCCGCTGTGTCTCTCTGTGTCCCCACTGTGTGTCCGCTGTGTCCCGTTGTGTACCCCGCTGTGTCCAGCTGTGTCCTTTTGTGTCACGCTGTTTCCCCGCTGTGTCCCTGCTGTGTCCCTCTGTGTACCCCGCTGTGTCCAGCTTTGTCCCCGCTGTGTCTCGCTGTGTCCCACGCTCTGTCCCAGACTGTGTCCCGCAGTGTCCCGCGCTGTGTCCCGCTGTGTCCCCCTCTGTGTCCCACTGTGTCCCCCGTTGAGTCCCCGCTTTGTCACCGCTGTGTCCCGCGGTTTCCTCGCTGTGTCCCCTGCTGTCTCCCTCTCTGTCCCCCGCTGTGTCTCATGCTTTGTCCCCGCTGTGTCCCACTGTGTCCCGCTGTGCCCACACTGTGTCCCGTTGTGTCCACAGTGTGTACCACGCTGTGTAACGCTGTGTGCCCGCTGTATCGACGCTCTGTCCCGCTGTATCCTGGCTGTGTCCCCCACTGTCTCCAGCTCTGTCCTCCAATGTGTCTCACGCTTTGTACCCGCTGTGTCCCACTGTGTCCTGCTGTGTCCCGCTGTGCCCCCACTGTGTCCCGTTGTGTCCACAGCTGTATACCACGCTGTGTAACGCTGTGTCCCGTGTTGTCCCACTTTGTCCCACTCTGTGTCCCCCGCTGAGTCCCCTCTGTGTCGCCGCTGTGTCCCCCTGTGTCCTCGCTGTGTCCCCCGCTGTATCCGGCTTTGTCTCCCACTGTGTTCCGCTGTGTCCCGCTGTGTCCCCGCTGTGTCCCCAGCTGTGTCCCGCTGTGTCCTTCTGTGTCCTCCCTGTGTCCCCAGGTGTGTACCCCACTGTGTCCCACTGTGTCCCGGCTGTATCGATGCTAGGTCCCACTGGGTCCCGCTGTGTCATCCCTGTGTCCCCCGCTGTGTCCCGCTGTGTCCCCGGCTGTGTCTCTGCTGTGTCCCCGCTGTGTCCCGCTTTGTCCCACTGTGTACAGCTGTGTCCCCCGCTGAGTCCCACTGTGTCCCAATGTGTCCCAATGTGTCCTCGCTCTGTCCCCCGCTGTGTCGCGCTGTGTCTCCCGCTGTGTCCCACCGTGTCCCCGCAGGGTCACTGCTGTTTCCCGCTGTGTCCCGCTGTGTCCCGTGGTGTCCCTCTTTGTCCCCCGTTGCGTCCCCCACTGAGTCCCCGCTGTGTCACTGCTGTGTCCCGCTGTGTCCTCGCTGTTTCCCCCGCTGTCTCCCTCTCTGTTCCCCGCTGTGTCGCGCTGTGTCCCGCTGTGTCCCCTGCTGTGTCCCGCAGTGTCTCGCTGTGCCCCCACTCTGTCCCGTTGTGTCCACCCTGGGTACCACGCTGTGTAACACTGTGTCCCCGGTGTATCGACGCTGTGTCCTGCTGGGTCCCGCTGTGTCCTCGCTGTGTTCCCCGCTGTGTCCCGCTGTGTCCCCAGCTGTGTCCCCTGCTGTGTCCCGCTGTGTCCTCGCTGGGTCCCCCACTGTGTCCCGCTGTGTCCCCCGCTGTGTTCCGCTGTGTCCCGCTATGTCCCGCTCGGTCCCTGCTGTGTCCCGCTCTGTCCCGTTGTGTCCCCTCTGTGTGCCCGCTGTGTCCCGCTGTGTACTCTGTTGTGTCCAGCTGTGTCACCGCTGTGTCTCGCTTTGTCCCCTCTCTGTCTCCGCTGTCCCCCGCTGTGTCCCCCGCTGTGTCCCGCTGTGTCCCGCTGTTTCCCCCGCTTTGTCCCACTGAGTCCCCTCTGTGTTGCCGCTGTGTCCCGCTGTGTCCTCGCTGTGTCCCACTATGTTCCCGCAGTGTCCCCGCTGTGTACCGCTGTGTCCCGCTGTGTCCCCCACTTTGTCCCCCGCTATGTCCTGCTGTGTCCCCCGCTGTGTCCCGCTCTGTCCTTGCTGTTTCCCCCACTGTGTGCCGCTGTGTCCTCGCTGTGTCCCCCGCTGTGTCCCGCTGTGTCCTTTTGTGTCACGCTGTTTCCTTGCTGTGTCCCTGCTGTGTCCCTCTGTGTACCCCGCTGTGTCCAGTTTTGTCCCCGCTGTGTCTCGCTGTGTCCCACGCTCTGTCCCACACTCTCCCGCCTTGTCCCGCTACCCCGCTGTGTCCCACTATGTTCCCGCAGTGTCCCCGCTGTGTACCGCTCTGTCCCGCTTTGTCCTCGCTGTGTCCCCCGCAGTGTCCCGTTGTGTCCCCAGCTGTGCACCCCGCTGTGTCCCGCTGTGTCTCCGCTGTAACGACGCTGGGTCCCACTGGGTCCCGCTGTGTCCTCCCTATGTTCCCTGCTGTGTCCCGTTGTGTCCCCAGCTGTGTACCTCACTGTGTCCCACTGTGTCCCCGCTGTATCGACGCTGTGTCCCGCTGGGTCCCGCTGTGTCCTCCCTGTGTCCCTCACTGTGTCCCGCTATGTCCGGCACTGTGTCCCGCTGTGTCTACTGCTTTGTCGCCGCTGTGTCCCGCTGTGTCCCGCTGTGTCCTCGCTCTGTCCCACGCTGTGTTCTGCTTTGGCCTCACTGTTTTCCCCGCTGTGTACCCCTCTGTGTCCCCCGCTGTGTCCCGCTGTGTCCCCCGCTGTGTCCCTGCTGTGTCCCCGCTGTGTCCCGCTGTGTCCCGCTGTGTAATGCTGTGTCCCCCGCTGAGTCCGGCTGTGTCCCCGCTGTGTCCCAATGTGTCCTCGCTCTGTCCCCCGCTGTGTACCGCTGTGTCCTTCCTGTGTCCCCCGCTGTGTCCCGCTGTGTCCCGCTGTGTCCCCCGCTGTGGCCCCCGCTATGTCCCGCTGTGTCCACCGCTGTGTTCCGCTGTGTCACGCTGTGTCCTCGCTGTGTCCCCCGCTGTGTCCCGCTGTGTCCCCGCTATGTCCCCAGCTGTGACCCGCTGTGTCCCGCTGTGTACCCCGCTGTGTCCCGCTATGTTCCCGCAGTGTCCCGCTGTGTCCCGCTGTGTCCCGCTGTGTCCTCGCTGTGTCCCCTGCTGTGTCCCGTTGTGTAACAGCTGTGTACCTCGCTGTGGCCCAATGTGTCCTCGCTGTGTCATGCTCTGTCCTGCTCTGTCCCCGCTGTGTCCCGCTGTGTCCCCACTGTGTGCCCGCTGTGTCACTCTGTGTACCCCGTATGTCCAGCTGTGTCCCCGCTGTGTCCCGCTGTGTCCCCACTCTGTCCCCCGCTGTGTCCCCCGCTGTGTCCCGCTGTGTCCCGCTGTGTCCCGCTGTGTCACACTGTGTCCCGTGTTGTCCCGCTTTGTACCCCGCTGTGACCTCGTTGTGTTTCCCGCTGTGTCCCGCTGTGTACCACTCTGTGACCCTGCTGTGTCCCGCTCGGTATCCCGCTGTGTCCCTCTATGTTCCCGCAGTGTCCCCGCTGTGTCCCGCTGTGTCCTTGCTGTGTCCACTGCTGTGTCCCGTTGTGTCCCCAGCTGTGTTCCCCGTTGTGTCCCGCTGAGTCCCCCGCTGTGTCCGCCGCTGTGTCCCTGCTGTGTCCCTGGTGTGTCCCCGCTGTGTCCCGCTGTGTCCCGCTTTGTCCTCGCTGTGTCCCAAGCTGTGTTCCGCTGTGTCCCCCGCTGTGTCCCGCTGTGTCCCGCTGTGTCCCTGCTGTGTCCCACTGTGTCCCCCGCTGTGTCCCGCTGTGTCCCTGCTGTGACCCGCTCTGTCCCCACTGTATTGACGCTGTGTCCCGTGTGTCCCGCTGTGTCCGCGCTGTGTTCCCGGCTGTGTCCCGCTGTGTACCCCTCTGTGTCCCCCGCTGTGTCTCGCAGTATCCCCGGCTGTGACCCACTGTGTCCTACTGTGTCACACTGTGTCCCAGTAGTTGTCCTGTTTGGCCCCCGCTGTGACCTCGCTGTGTTTCCCT
>NW_012286812.1:0-5748 GCF_000151885.1 Dipodomys ordii
TCCCGCAGTGTCCCCGCTGTCTCCCGCTGTGTCCTCGCTGTGTCCACCGCTGTGTCCCGCTGTGTCCCCAGCTGTGTACCCCGCTGTGTCCCGCTGTGTCCCGCTGTGTCCCCGCTGTATCGACGCTGTGTCCTGCTGGGTCCCGCTGTGTCCTCGCTGTGTTCCCCGTTGTGTCCCGCTATGTCCCCCGCTGTGTCCTCCGCTGTGTCCCTGCTGTGTTCCTGCTGTATCCCCGCTGTGTCCCGCTGTGTCCTCGATGTGTCCCACGCTGTGTTCCGCTGTGTCCCCCGCTGTGTCCTGCTGTGTCCCGCTGTGTCCCCGCTGTGTCCCTCTGTGTCCCTCGCTGTGTCCCGCTGTGTCTCGCTGTGTCCCTGCTGTGACCCGCTCTGTCCCCGCTGTATTGACGCTGTGTCCCGGTGTGTCCCGCTGTGTCCACGCTGTGTTCCCGGCCGTGTCCCGCTGTGTACCCCTCTATTTCCCCCCCTGTGTCCCGCTGTGTCCCCCACTGTGACCCGCTGTGTCCCGCTGTGTCCCCCGCTGTGTCCCCACTGTGTGCCCCCTGTGTCCCGCTGTGTACCCCGCTGTGTCCCCCGCTGTGTCCTGCTGTGTCGCGCTGTGTCGCCCGCTTTGTCCCGCTGTGCCCCTGCAGTGTCCCCGCTGTGTCCCACTGTGTCACACTGTGTCCCGTGTTTGTCCTGCTTTGGCACCCGCTGTGACCTCGCTGTGTTTCTCTCTGTGTCCCGCTGTGTACCATTCTGTGTCCTCCGCTGTGTCCCGCTGTGTACCCCGCTGTGTCCAGCTGTGTCCAGCTGTGTCCTCGCTGTGTCCCCCGCTGTCTCTTGCTTTGTCCCACGCTGTGTCCCGCTGTGATCCGCTGTGTCCTCGCTGTGTCCCCCGCTGTGTCCCGCTGTGTCCCCGCTGTGTCCACTGCTGTGTCCCGCTGTGTACCCCGCTGTGTCCCGCTATGTTCCCGCAGTGTCCCCGCTGTGTCCCGCTGTGTCCCCCGCTGTGACCTGCTGTGTCCCGCTGTGTCCCCCACTGTGTCCCTGCTGTCTCCCCGGAGTGTCCCACTGTGTCCCGCTGTGTACTGCTGTGTCTCCCGCTGAGTTCCACTGTGTCCCCGCTGTGTCCCAATGTGTCCTCGCTGTGTCATGCTCTGTCATGCTCCGTCCCCGCTGTGTCCCGCTGTGTCCTGCTGTGTCCCCACTGTGTGCCCGCTGTGTCCCTCTGTGTACCCCGCTGTGTCCAGCTGTGTCCCCGCTGTGTCCCGCTGTGTCCCCTGTCCCCTGTTGTCCCCCGCTTTGTCCCCCGCTGTGTCCCGCTGTGTCTCGCTGTGTTACACTGTGTCCCGTGTTGTCCCGCTTGGTCCCCCGCTGTGACCTCGCTGTGTTTCCCGTTGTGTCCCTCTGTGTACCACTCTGTGTCCCCAGCTGTGTCCCGCTGTGTACCCCGCTGTGTCCAGCTATGTTCCCGCAGTGTCCCCGCTGTCTCCCGCTGTGTCCTCGCTGTGTCCACCGCTGTGTCCCGTTGTGTCCCCAGCTGTGTACCCCGCTGTGTCCCGCTGTGTCCCCGCTGTATCGACGCTGTGTCCTGCTGGGTCCCGCTGTGTCCTCGCTGTGTTCCCCGTTGTGTCCCGCTATGTCCCCCGCTGTGTCCTCCGCTGTGTCCCTGCTGTGTCCCTGCTGTGTCCCCACTGTGTCCCGCTGTGTCCCGCTGTGTCCTCGATGTGTCCCACGCTGTGTTCCGCTGTGTCCCCCGCTGTGTCCTGCTGTGTCCCGCTGTGTCCCCGCTGTGTCCCTCTGTGTCCCTCGCTGTGTCTCGCTGTGTCTCGCTGTGTCCCTGCTGTGACCCGCTCTGTCCCCGCTGTATTGACGCTGTGTCCCGGTGTGTCCCGCTGTGTCCACGCTTTGTTCCCGGCCGTGTCCCGCTGTGTACCCCTCTGTTTCCCCCGCTGTGTCCCGCTGTGTCCCCCGCTGTGACCCGCTGTGTCCCGCTGTGTCCCCCGCTGTGTCCCCACTGTGTGCCCCCTGTGTCCCGCTGTGTCCCCCGCAGTGTCCAGCTGTGTCCCCGCTGTGTCCTGCTTTGTCCCCTCTCTGTCCCCTGCTGTCCCCCGCTTTGTCCCCCGCTGTGTCCTGCTGTGTCGCGCTGTGTCGCCCGCTTTGTCTTGCTGTGCCCCTGCAGTGTCCCCGCTGTGTCACACTGTGTCACACTGTGTCCCGTGTTGTCCTGCTTTGGCCCCCGCTGTGACCTTGCTGTGTTTCTCTCTGTGTCCCACTGTGTACCCTTCTGTGTCCTCCGCTGTGTCCCGCTGTGTACCCCGCTGTGTCCAGCTGTGTCCTCGCTGTGTCCCCCGCTGTCTCCTGCTTTGTCCCACGCTGTGTCCCGCTGTGACCCGCTCTGTCCTCGCTGTGTCCCCCGCTGTGTCCCGCTGTGTCCCCGCTGTGTCCACTGCTGTGTCCCGCTGTGTACCCCACTGTGTCCCGCTATGTTCCCGCAGTGTCCCCGCTGTGTCCCGCTGTGTCCCACTGTGTCCCGTGGTGTCCCAGTTTGTCCCCCGCTGTGTCCCCTGGTGAATCCCCGCTGTGTCCCGCTGTGTCCTGCTGTGTACCCCGCTATGTCCAGCTGTGTCACGGCTGTCCCGCTGTGGCCCATCTCTGTCTCCGCTGTGTACCACTGTGTCCCCCACTTTGTCCCGCTGTGTCCCGCCGTGTCCCCCGCTTTGTCCTGCTGTGTCCCCGCAGGGTCCCGCTGTGTCCCACTGTGTCACACTGTGTCCCGTGGTGTCCCTCTTTGTCCCCTGCTGTGTCCCCCGCTGAGTCCCCTCTGTGTGGCCGCTGTGTCCCTCTGTGTCCTCGCTGTGTCCCCCGCTGTCTCCCGCTTTGTCCCCCGCTGTGTTCCGCTGTGTCACGCTGTGTCCTCGCTGTGTCCCCCGCTGTGTCCCGCTGTGTCCCCGCTATGTCCCCAGCTGTGACCCGCTGTGTCCCGCTGTGTACATCGCTGTGTCCCGCTATGTTCCCGCAGTGTCCCGCTGTGTCCCGCTGTGTCCCGCTGTGTCCTCGCTGTGTCCCCCGCTGTGTCCCGTTGTGTCCCCAGCTGTGTACCTCGCTGTGGCCCAATGTGTCCTCGCTGTGTCATGCTCTGTCCTGCTCTGTCCCCGCTGTGTCCCGCTGTGTCCCCTGCCTTGTCCCCGCTGTGTCACCGCTGTGTCCCGCTGTTTCCTCGCTGTGTCCCCTGCTGTCTCCCTCTCTGTCCCCCGCTGTGTCTCACGCTTTGTCCCCGCTGTGTCCCACTGTGTCCCGCTGTGTCCGGCTGTGCCCCCACTGTGTCCTGTTGTGTCCACAGCTGTGTACCACGCTATGTAACGCTGTGTCCCCGCTTTATCGACGCTGTGTCCTGCTGTGTCCCGCTGTGTCCTCGCTGTGTTCCCCGCTGTGTCCCCCGCTGTGTCCTCGCTGTGTCCCCTGCTGTGTCCCGCTGTGTCCACACTGGGTCCCCCACTGTGTCCCGCTGTGTCCCCCGCTGTGTCCTCGCTGTGTCCCCTGCTGTGTCCCGCTGGGTCCCACTGTGTCCCCGCTGTGTGCCTGCTGTGTCCCGCTGTGTCTCCTGATTTGTCCGGCTGTGTCCCCGCTGTGTCCCGCTGTGTCCCCGCTTTGTGCCCGCTGTGTCCTGCTGTGTACCCCGCTGTGTCTAGCTGTGTCACCGCTGTGTCTCGCTGTGGCCACTCTCTGTCTCCGCTGTCCCCCGCTGTGTCCCCCGCTGTGTCCCGCTGTGTCCTGCTGTGTCCCCCGCTTTTTCCTGCTGTGTCCCGCAGTGTCCCTGCTGTGTCCCACTGTGTAACACTGTGCCCCGTGCTGTCCCACTTTGTCCCACGCTTTGTCCCCCGCTGAGTCCCCTCTGTGTCGCCTCTGTGTCCCCCTGTGTCCTCGCTGTGTGCCCCGCTGTCTTCCGCTTTGTCTCCGGCTGTGTTCTGCTGTGTCCCGCTGTGTCCCCGCTGTGTCCCCAGCTGTGTCCCGCTGTGTCCCGCTGTGTACCCCGCTGTGTCCTGCTATGTTCCCGCAGTGTCCCCGATGTGTCCCACTGTGTCCCGCTGTGTCCTCGCTGTGTCCCCAGCTGTGTACCCCACTCTGTCCCGCTGTGTCCCCCGCTGTGTCTCTGCTGTGTCCCCGCTGTGTCCCGCTTTGTCTTGCTGTGTCACGCTGTTTCCCCGCTGCGTCCCCGCTGTGTCCCTCTGTGTACCCCGCTGTGTCCAGCTTTGTCCCTGCTGTGTCTTGATGTGTCCCACGCTCTGTCCCGCTGTGTCCTGCTGTGTCACGCTGTTTCCCCGCTGCGTCCCCGCTGTGTCCCTCTGTGTACCCCGCTGTGTCCAGCTTTGTCCCTGCTGTGTCTTGATGTGTCCCACGCTCTGTCCCCCTCTGTTTCCCGCCCTGTCCACCTCTGTGTCCCGCTGTGTCCCCAGCTGTGTCCCACTGTGTCCCCGCAGGGTCACTGCTGTTTCCCGCTGTGTCCCGCTGTGTTCCGTGGTGTCCCTCTTTGTCTCCCGCTGTGTCCCCCGCTGAGTCCCCGCTGTGTCACCGCTGTGTCCCGCTGTTTCCCCCGCTGTGTCCCGCTGTGTCCTCGCTGTGTCCCCCGCTGTCTCCCGCTCTGTCCCCCGCTATGTCTCACGCTTTGTCCCCGCTGTGTCCCACTGTGTCCCGCTGTGTCCCACTGTGCCCCCACTGTATTTCGTTGTGTCCACAGCTGTGTACCACGCTGTGTAACGCTGTGTGCCCGCTGTATCTACGCTGTGTCCGGCTGTGTCCCGCTGGGTCCTCGTTGTGTCCCCCGCTGTGTCCCGCTGTGTCCCCCGCTGAGTCCCCGCTGTGTCACCGCTGTGTCCCGCTGTTTCCTCGCTGTGTCCCCTGCTGTCTCCCTCTCTGTCCCCTGCTGTGTCTCACGCTTTGTCCCCGCTGTGTCCCACTGTGTCCCGCTGTGTCCGGCTGTGCCCCCACTGTGTCCCGTTGTGTAAACAGATGTGTACTACGCTGTGTAACGCTGTGTCCCCGCTGTATCGACGCTGTGTCCCGCTGTGTCCTCGCTGTGTTCCCCGCTGTCTCTCGCTCTGTCCCTCGCTGTGTCTCACGCTTTGTCCCCGCTGTGTCCCACTGTGTCCCGCTGTGTCCGGCTGTGCCCCCACTGTGTCCCGTTGTGTCCACAGCTGAGTACCACGCTGTGTAACGCTGTGTGCCCGCTGTATCGACGCTGGGTCCCGCTGTGTCATCCCTGTGTCCCCCGCTGTGTCCCGCAGTGTCCCCCGCTGTGTCTCTGCTGTGTCCCCGCTGTGTCCCACTGTGTACTGCTGTGTCCCCAGCTGAGTCCCGCTGTGTCCCAATGTGTCCCAATGTGTCCTCGCTCTGTCCCCCTCTGTGTCCCGTTGTGTCCTCACTGTGCCCCCGCTGTGTCCCGCTGTGTCCCCCGCTATGTCCCGCTGTGTCCCCCGCTGTGTCCCACTGTGTCCTTGCTGTGTCCCAGGCTTTGTGCCGCTGTGTCCTCGCTGTTTCCCCCGCTGTGTCCCGCTGTGTCACGCTGTTTCCCCGCTGCGTCCCCGCTGTGTCCCTCTGTGTACCCCGCTGTGTCCAGCTTTGTCCCCGCTGTGTCTCGCTGTGTCCCACGCTCTGTCCCCCACTGTGTCCCGCTCTGTCCTCCTCTGTGTCCCGCTTTGTCCCCGCTGTGTCCCACTGTGTCCCGCAGTGTCACTGCTGTTTCCGGCTG
>NW_012286813.1:0-4665 GCF_000151885.1 Dipodomys ordii
CCGCTGTGTCCCCCCGCTGTGTCCCGCTGTGTCCCCAGCTGTGACCCGCTGTGTCCCGCTGTGTACCCCGCTGTGTCCCGCTATGTTCCCGCAGTGTCCCGCTGTGTCCCGCTGTGTCCTCGCTGTGCCCCGTTGTGTCCCCAGCTGTGTACCTCGCTGTGGCCCAATGTGTCCTCGCTGTGTCATGCTCTGTCCTGCTCTGTCCCCGCTGTGTCCCGCTGTGTCCCGCTGTGTCCCCACTGTGTGCCCGCTGTGTCCCTCTGTGTACCCCGCTGTGTCCAGCTGTGTCCCCGCTGTGTCCCGCTGTGTCCCCTCTCTGTCCCCCGCTGTGTCCCCCGCTGTGTCCCGCTGTGTCCCGCTGTGTCCCGCTGTGTCACACTGTGTCCCGTGTTGTCCCGCTTTGTCCCCCGCTGTGACCTCGTTGTGTTTCCCGCTGTGTCCTGCTGTGTACCATTCTGTGACCCCGCTGTGTCCCGCTCGGTATCCCGTTGTGTCCCTCTATGTTCCAGCAGTGTCCCCGCTGTGTCCCGCTGTGTCCTTGCTGTGTCCACTGCTGTGTCCAGTTGTGTCCCCAGCTGTGTTCCCCGTTGTGTCCCGCTGAGTCCCCAGCTGTGTCCGCCGCTGTGTCCCCGCTGTGTCCCTGGTGTGTCCCCGCTGTGTCCCGCTGTGTCCCGCTTTGTCCTCGCTGTGTCCCAAGCTGTGTTCCGCTGTGTCCCCCGCTGTGTCCCGCTGTGTCCCGCTGTGTCCCTGCTGTGTCCCACTGTGTCCCCCGCTGTGTCCCGCTGTGTCCCTGCTGTGACCCGCTCTGTCCCCACTGTATTGACGCTGTGTCCGGGTGTGTCCCACTGTGTCCGCGCTGAGTTCCCGGCTGTGTCCCGCTGTGTACCCCTCTGTGTCCCCCGCTGTGTCCCGCAGTGTCCCCGGCTGTGACCCGCTGTGTTCCGCTGTGTCCCCCGCTGTGTCCCCACTGTGTGACCCTGGTGTCCCGCTGTGTCCCCTCTCTGTCCCCAGCTGTCCCCCGCTGTTTCCCCCGCTGTGTCCCACTGTGTCCCGCTGTGTCGCCCGTTTTGCCCCGCTGTGCCCCTGCAGTGTTCCCGCTGTGTCCCACTGTGTCACACTGTGTCCCGTGACCCCCGCTGTGACCTCGCTGTGTTTCTCTCTGTGTCCCGCTGTGTACCCTTCTGTGTCCTCCGCTGTGTCCCGCTGTGTACCCCGCTGTGTCCAGCTGTGTCCTCGCTGTTTCCCCCGCTGTCTCCTGCTTTGTCCCACGCTGTGTCCCGCTGTGACCCGCTGTGTCCTCGCTGTGTCCCCCGCTGTGTCCCGTTGTGTCCCGCTGTGTCACTGCTGTGTCCCGCTGTGTCCCGCTGTGTCCTTGCTGTGTCCCACGCTGTGTCCAGCTGTGTCCACTGCTGTGTCCCGCTGTGTTCCCGCTGTGTCCCCCTGTGTCCCCCACTGTGTCCCGCTGTGTCCCGCTGTGTCCTCGTTGTGTCCCACGCTGTGTTAGGCTGTGTCCCCCGCTGTGTCCTGCTGTGTCCCGCTGTGTCCTCGCTGTGTCCCTCTGTGTCCCTCGCTGTGTCCCGCTGTGTCTCGCTGTGTCCCTGCTGTGACCCGCTCTGTCCCCGCTGTATTGACGCTGTGTCCCGGTGTGTCCCGCTGTGTCCACGCTGTGTTCCCGGCCGTGTCCCGCTGTGTACCCCTCTGTTTCCCCCGCTGTGTCCCGCTGTGTCCCCCGCTGTGACCCGCTGTGTCCCGCTTTGTCCCCCGCTGTGTCCCCACTGTGTGCCCCCTGTGTCCCGCTGTGTACCCCGCTGTGTCCAGCTGTGACCCTGCTGTGTCCTGCTGTGTCCCCTCTCTGTCCCCTGCTGTCCCTCACTGTGTCCCCAGCTGTGTCCTGCTGTGTTGCGCTGTGCCGCCCGCTTTGTCCCGCTGTGCCCTTGCAGTGTCCCCGCTGTGTCACACTGTGTCACACTGTGTCCCGTGTTGTCCTGCTTTGGCCACCGCTGTGACCTCACTGTGTTTCTCTCTGTGTCCCGCTGTGTACCCTTCTGTGTCCTCCGCTGTGTCCCCCTGTGTACCCCTCTGTGTCCCCTGCTGTGTCCCGCTGTGTCCCCCTCTGTGACCTGCTGTGTCCCGCTGTGTCCCCCACTGTGTCCCTGCTGTCTCCCCGGTGTGTCCCACTGTGTCCCGCTGTGTACTGCTGTGTCTCCCGCTGAGTTCCGCTGTGTCCTCGCTGTGTCCCAATGTGTCCTCGCTGTGTCATGCTCTGTCATGCTCCGTCCCCGCTGTGTCCCGCTGTGTCCTGCTGTGTCCCCACTGTGTGCCCACTGTGTCCCTCTGTGTATCCCGCTGTGTCCAGCTGTGTCCCCGCTGTGTCCCGCTGTGTCCCCTGTACCCTGTTGTCCCCCGCTTTGTCCCCCGCTGTGTCCCGCTGTGTCTCGCTGTGTTACACTGTGTCCCGTGTTGTCCCGCTTGGTCCCCCGCTGTGACCTCACTGTGTTTCCTGCTGTGTCCCTCTGTGTACCACTCTGTGTCCCCAGCTGTGTCCCGCTGTGTACCCCGCTGTGTCCAGCTATGTTCCCGCAGTGTCCCCGCTGTGTCCCGCTGTGTCCTCGCTGTGTCCACCGCTGTGTCCCGTTGTGTCCCCCAGCTGTGTACCCCGCTGTGTCCCGCTGTGTCTCCGCTGTATCGACGCTGTGTCCTGCTGGGTCCCGCTGGGTCCTCGCTGTGTTCCCCGTTGTGTCCCGCTGTGTACCCCGCTGTGTCCCCCGCTGTGTCCCTGCTGTGTCCCTGCTGTGTCCCCACTGTGTCCCGCTGTGTCCCGCTTTGTCCTCGCTGTGTCCCAAGCTGTGTTCCGCTGTGTCCCCCGCTGTGTCCTGCTGTGTCCCGCTGTGTCCCGCTGTGTCCCTGCTGTGACCCGCTCTGTCCCTGCTGTATTGACGCTGTGTCCCGGTGTGTCCTGCTGTGTCCGCGCTGTGTTCCCGGCTGTGTCCCGTTGTGTACCCCTCTGTGTCCCCCGCTGTGTCCCGCAGTATCCCCGGCTGTGACCCGCTGTGTCCCACTGTGTAACACTGTGTCTCGTGTTGTCCTGCTTTGGCCCCTGCTGTGACCTCGCTGTGTTTCTCTCTGTGTCCCGCTGTGTACCCTTCTGTGTCCCCGGCTGTGTCCCGCTGTGTACACCGCTGTGTCCAGCTGTGTCCTCGCTGTGTCCCCCGCTGTCTCCTGCTTTGTCCCACGCTGTGTCCCGCTGTGACCTACTGTGTCCTCGCTGTGTTCCCCGCTGTGTCCCGTTGTGTCCCCGCTGTGTCCACTGCTGTGTCACGCTGTGTACCCCGCTTTGTCCCGCTATGTTCCCACAGTGTCCCCGCTGTGTCCCGCTGTTTCCCACTGTGTCCCCTGGTGTCCCCCGCTGTGTCCCCCGGTGAGTCTCCGCTGTGTCCCGCTGTGTCCCCCACGGTTCAGGCTGTGTCTTCTGCTGTGTCCCCGCTGTGTCCCGCTGTGTCCCGCTGTGTCTTCGCTGTGTCCCACGCTGTGTTCCGCTGGGTCCTCGCTGTGTCCCGCGATGTGTCCCGTTGTGTCCCCAGCTGTGTCCCCGCTCTGTCCTGCTGTGTTCCCGCTGTGTCCCACTTTGTCCCGCTGTGTCCTCGCTGTGTTCCCAGCTGTGTCCCGCTGTGTACCTCTCTGTGTCCCCCTCTGTGTCCTGCTGTGTTCCCCGTTGTGTCCCGCTGTGTCCCGCTGTGTCCCCCGCTGTGTCCCTGCTGTGTCCCCGCTGTGTCCTGCTGTATACTGCTGTGTCCCCCGCTGAGTCCCGCTGTGTCCCCGCTGTGTCCCGCAGTGTCCCCCATGTCTCCCCCGCTGTGTCCCATTGTGTTCCGCTGTGTCCCCCACTGTTTCCTCCGCTGTGTACGGCTGTGTCCCCCGCTGTGTCCCACTTTGTCCATTGCTGTGTCCCCGCTATGTCCCGCTTTTTCCCCGGCTGTGTCCCGCTGTGTCCTCACTGTGTCCCCAGCTGTGTCCCACTGTGTCCTCGCTGTGTTCCCCGCTGTGTCCCCCGCTGTGTCCTCGCTGTGTCCCCTGCTGTGTCCCGCTGTGTCCTCACTGGGTCCCCCACTGTATCCCGCTGTGTCCCCCGCTGTGTCCCGCTGTGTCCGGCTGTGTCCCGCTCTGTACCCGCTGTGTCCCTCTGTGTCCCGCTGTGTCCCAGCTGTGTGCCTGCTGTGTCCCGTTGTGTCGCCTGCTGTGTCCCGTTGTGTCGCCCGCTTTGTCCCGCTGTGTCCCACTGTGTCCCCGCTGTGTCCCGCTGTGTCCCGCTGTGTCCCCGCTCTGTGCCCGCTGTGTCCCGCTGTGTACCCCGCTGTGTCCAGCTATGTCACCGCCTTGTCTCGCTGTGGCCACTCTCTGTCTCCACTGTCCCCCGCTGTGTCCCCCGCTGTGCCCACTGTGTCCAGGCAGGGTCACTGCTGTTTCCCGCTGTGTCCCGCTGTGTTCCGTGGTGTCCCTCTTTGTCCCCCGCTGTGTCCCCCGCTGAGTCCCCGCCTTGTCACCGCTGTGTCCCACTGTGTCCTCGCTGTGTCCCCCGCTGTCTCCAGCTCTGTCCCCCGCTGTGTCTCACGCTTTGTCCCCGCTGTGTCCCACTGTGTCCCGCTGTGTCCCGCTGTGCCCCCATGA
>NW_012286814.1:0-4476 GCF_000151885.1 Dipodomys ordii
TCAGTCCCGCTGTGTCCCCGCTATGTCCCCAGCTGTGACCCGCTGTGTCCCGTTGTGTACCCCGCTGTGTCCTGCTATGTTCCCGCAGTGTCCCGCTGTGTCCCGCTGTGTCCCGCTGTGTCCTCGCTGTGTCCCCCGCAGTGTCCCGTTGTGTCCCCAGCTGTGTACCTCGCTGTGGCCCAATGTGTCCTCGCTGTGTCATGCTCTGTCCTGCTCTGTCCCCGCTGTGTCCCGCTGTGTCCCCACTGTGTGCCCGCTGTGTCCCTCTGTGTACCCCGCTGTGTCCAGCTGTGTCCCCGCTGTGTCCCGCTGTGTCCCCACTCTGTCCCCCGCTGTGTCCCCCGCTGTGTCCCGCTGTGTCCCGCTGTGTCACACTGTGTCCCGTGTTGTCCCGCTTTTTCCCCCGCTGTGACCTCGTTGTGTTTCCCGCTGTGTCCCGCTGTGTACCACTCTGTGACCCCGCTGTGTCCCGCTCGGTATCCCGCTGTGTCCCTCTATGTTCCCGCAGTGTCCCCGCTGTGTCCCGCTGTGTCCTTGCTGTGTCCACTGCTGTGTCCCGTTGTGTCCCCAGCTGTGTTCCCCATTGTGTCCCGCTGAGTCCCCCGCTGTGTCCGCCGCTGTGTCCCTGCTGTGTCCCTGGTGTGTCCCCGCTGTGTCCCGCTGTGTCCCGCTTTGTCCTCGCTGTGTCCCAAGCTGTGTTCCGCTGTGTCCCCCGCTGTGTCCCGCTGTGTCCCTGCTGTGTCCCACTGTGTCCCCCGCTGTGTCCCGCTGTGTCCCTGCTGTGACCCGCTCTGTCCCCGCTGTATTGACGCTGTGTCCCGGTGTGTCCCACTGTGTCCGCGCTGTGTTCCCGGCTGTGTCCCGCTTTGTACCCCTCTGTGTCCCCCGCTGTGTCCCGTAGTGTCCCCGGCTGTGACCCGCTGTGTTCCGCTGTGTCCCCCGCTGTGTCCCCACTGTGTGCCCCCGGTGTCCCGCTGTGTCCCCTCTCTGTCCCCAGCTGTTCCCCGCTGTTTCCCCCGCTGTGTCCCACTGTGTCCCGCTGTGTCGCCCGTTTTGCCCCGCTGTGCCCCTGCAGTGTCCCCGCTGTGTCCCACTGTGTCACACTGTGTCCCGTGTTGTCCTGCTTTGGCCCCTGCTGTGACCTCGCTGTGTTTCTCTCTGTGTCCCGCTGTGTACCCTTCTGTGTCCTCCGCTGTGTCCCGCTGTGTACCCTGCTGTGTCCAGCTGTGTCCTCGCTGTGTCCCCCGCTGTCTCCTGCTTTGTCCCACGCTGTGTCCCGCTGTGACCCTCTGTGTCCTCGCTGTGTCCCCCGCTGTGTCCCGTTGTGTCCCGCTGTGTCCCCGCTGTGTCCCGCTGTGTCCCGCTGTGTCCTTGCTGTGTCCCACGCTGTGTCCCGCTGTCTCCACTGCTGTGTCCCGCTGTGTTCCCGCTGTGTCCCCCTGTGTCCCCCACTGTGTCCCGCTGTGTCCCTCTGTGTCCTCGTTGTGTCCCACGCTGTGTTACGCTGTGTCCCCCTCTGTGTCCTGCTGTGTCCCGCTGTGTCCCCGCTGTGTCCCTCTGTGTCCCTCGCTGTGTCCCGCTGTGTCTCGCTGTGTCCCTGCTGTGACCCGCTCTGTCCCCGCTGTATTGACGCTCTGTCCCGGTGTGTCCCGCTGTGTCCACGCTGTGTTCCCGGCCGTGTCCCGCTGTGTACCCCTCTGTTTCCCCTGCTGTGTCCCGCTGTGTCCCCCGCTGTGACCCGCTGTTTCCCGCTGTGTCCCCAATGTGTCCCCAATGTGTGCCCCCTGTGTCCCGCTGTGTACCCCGCTGTGTCCAGCTGTGACCCTGCTGTGTCCTGCTGTGTCCCCTCTCTGTCCTCTGCTGTCCCTCACTGTGTCCCCAGCTGTGTCCTGCTGTGTTGCGCTGTGTCGCCCGCTTTGTCCCGCTGTGCCCTTGCAGTGTCCACGCTGTGTCACACTGTGTCACACTGTGTCCCGTGTTGTCCTGCTTTGGCCCCCGCTGTGACCTCACTATGTTTCTCTCTGTGTCCCGCTGTGTACCCTTCTGTGTCCTCCGCTGTGTCCCCCTGTGTACCCCTCTGTGTCCCCTGCTGTGTCCCGCTGTGTCCCCCTCTGTGACCTGCTGTGTCCCGCTGTGTCCCCCACTGTGTCCCTGCTGTCTCCCCGGTGTGTCCCACTGTGTCCCGCTGTGTACTGCTGTGTCTCCCGCTGAGTTCCGCTGTGTCCTCGCTGTGTCCCAATGTGTCCTCGCTGTGTCATGCTCTGTCATGCTCCGTCCCCGCTGTGTCCCGCTGTGTCCTGCTGTGTCCCCACTGTGTGCCCACTGTGTCCCTCTGTGTATCCCGCTGTGTCCAGCTGTGTCCCCGCTGTGTCCCGCTGTGTCCCCTGTACCCTGTTGTCCCCCGCTTTGTCCCCCGCTGTGTCCCGCTGTGTCTCGCTGTGTTACACTGTGTCCCGTGTTGTCCCGCTTGGTCCCCCGCTGTGACCTCACTGTGTTTCCTGCTGTGTCCCTCTGTGTACCACTCTGTGTCCCCAGCTGTGTCCCGCTGTGTACCCCGCTGTGTCCAGCTATGTTCCCGCAGTGTCCCCGCTGTCTCCCGCTGTGTCCTCGCTGTGTCCACCGCTGTGTCCCGTTGTGTCCCCAGCTGTGTACCCCGCTGTGTCCCGCTGTGTCCCCGCTGTATCGACGCTGTGTCCTGCTGGGTCCCGCTGTGTCCTCGCTGTGTTCCCAGTTGTGTCCCGCTATGTCCCCCGCTGTGTCCTCCGCTGTGTCCCTGCTGTGTCCCTGCTGTGTCCCCGCTGTGTCCCGCTGTGTCCCGCTGTGTCCCGCTGTGTCTCGCTTTGTCCCTGCTGTGACCCGCTCTGTCCCCGCTGTATTGACGCTGTGTCCCGGTGTGTCCCGCTGTGTCCACGCTGTGTTCCCGGCTGTGTCCCGCTGTGTACCCCTCTGTTTCCCCCGCTGTGTCCCGCTGTGTCCCCCGTGTGACCCGCTGTGTCCCACTGTGTCCCCCGCTGTGTCCCCACTGTGTGCCCCCTGTGTCCCCCGCAGTGTCCAGCTGTGTCCCCGCTGTGTCCTGCTTTGTCCCCTCTCTGTCCCCTGCTGTCCCCCGCTTTGTCCCCCGCTGTGTCCTGCTGTGTCGCGCTGTGTCGCCCGCTTTGTCTTGCTGTGCCCCTGCAGTGTCCCCGCTGTGTCACACTGTGTCACACTGTGTCCCGTGTTGTCCTGCTTTGGCCCCCGCTGTGACCTCGCTGTGTTTCTCTCTGTGTCCCACTGTGTACCCTTCTGTGTCCTCCGCTGTGTCCCGCTGTGTACCCCGCTGTGTCCAGCTGTGTCCTCGCTGTGTCCCCCGCTGTCTCCTGCTTTGTCCCACGCTGTGTCCCGCTGTGACCCGCTCTGTCCTCGCTGTGTCCCCCGCTCTGTCCCGCTGTGTCCCCGCTGTGTCCACTGCTGTGTCCCGCTGTGTACCCCTCTGTGTCCCGCTATGTTCCCGCAGTGTCCCCGCTGTGTCCCGCTGTGTAACACTGTGTCCCGTGGTGTCCCAGTTTGTCCCCCGCTGTGTCCCCTGGTGAGTCCCCGCTGTGTCCCGCTGTGTCCTGCTGTGTACCCCGCTGTGTCCAGCTGTGTCACGGCTGTGTCCCTGCTGTGTCCCGCTGTGTCCCGCTGTGTCCTCGCTGTGTCCCACGCTGTTTTCCGCTGGGTCCTCGCTGTGTCCCAAGATGTGTCCCGTTGTGTCCCCAGCTGTGTCCCCGCTCTGTCCAGCTGTGTTTCCGCTGTGTCCCTGCTGTGTCCCCACTGTGCCCTGCTGTATACTGCTGTGTCCCCCTCTGAGTCCCGCTGTGTCCCCGCTGTGTCCTGCTGTGTTCCCCATGTGTCCCGTGCTGTGTCCCACTGTGTCCCGCTGTGTCCCCCACTGTTTCCCCTGCTGTGTCCGGCTGTGTCCCCCGCTGTGTCCCGCTGTGTCCACTGCTGTGTCCCCGCTGTGTCCCACTTTTTCCCCGGCTGTGTCCCGCTGTGTCCTCACTGTGTCCCCCGCTGTGTCCCAATGTGTCCTCTCTGTGTCCCCTGCTGTGTCCCGCTGTGTCCCCCGCTTTGTCCCGCTGTGTCCCACTGTGTCCCCACTGTGTCCCGCTGTGTCCTGCTGTGTCCCCGGTGTTCCCGCTGTGTCCCGCTGTGTACCCCGCTGTGTCCAACTGTGTCCCGCTCTGTCCCGCTGTGGCCCTTCTCTGTCTACTCTGTCCCCCGCTGTGTCCCCCACTGTGTCCCGCTGTGTCCCGCTGTGTCCCCCGCTTTATCCTGCTGTGTCCCCGCAGTGTCCCCGCTGTGTCCCGCTGTGTCACACTGTGTCCCGTGGTGTCCCACTTTTGTCCCCCCACTGTGTACCCTGCTGTGTCCTCCGCTGAGTACCCTCTGAATCCAACGCTGTGTCCCGCTGTGTCCCGGCTGTGTCATCACTGTGGTATCCCCGCTGTGTCCCCG
>NW_012286815.1:0-4590 GCF_000151885.1 Dipodomys ordii
TGTGTCCTCGCTGTGTCCTCCGCTGTCTCCCGCTTTGTCCCACGCTGTGTCCCTGCTGTGTCTGGCTGTGTCCCCCGCTGTGTCCCGCTGTGTCCCGCTGTGTCCCCCGCTGTGTCCTGCTGGGTGCCGCTGTGTCCCCGCTGTGTCCCTGCTGTGTCCGGCTGTGTCCCCCGCTGTGTCCCGCTGGGTCCCGCTGGGTCCCCCACTTTGTACCGCTGTGTCCCCGCAGGTTCACCGCTGTTTCAGGCTGTGTCCTGCTGTGTTCCGTGGTGTCCCGCTTTGTCCCCCGCTGTGTTCCACTGTGTCCACTGCTGGGTCCCCGCTGGGTCCCGCTGTGTCTCGCTGTTTCCCGCTGTGTCCTTGCTTTGTCCCATGCTGTGTTCCGCTGTGTCCTCCCTGTGTCCCCCGCTGTGTTCTGCTGTGTCCCCCGCTGTGCCCCGCAGTGTCCCGCTGTGTCCCGCTGTGTCCTCGCTGTGTCAAACTGTGTCCCCCCTGTTTCCCCTCTGGGTCCTGCTGTGTCCCGCTGGGTCCCGCTGGGTCCCCCGTTTTGTCCCGCTGTGTCCCCGCAGTGTCCCCGCTGTTTCCCGCTGTGTCCCACTGTATCCTGTGGTGTCCCGCTTTGTCCCCCGCTATGACCACTGCTGAGTCCCCTCTGTGTCCCCGCTCTATCCCGCTGTGTCCAACGCTGTGTCCCGCTGTGTGCCCCGCTGTGTCCTGCTGTGTCCCATGGTGTCCGCTGTGTCCCGCTGTGTCCCCGCTGTGTCCCGCTGTGTCCCCCGCTGTGTCCCTGCTGTGACCCGCTCTGTCCCCGCTGTATTGACGCTGTGTCCCGGTGTGTCCTGCTGTGTCCGCGCAGTGTTCCCGGCTGTGTCCCATTGTGTACCCCTCTGTGTCCCCCGCTGTGTCCCGCAGTATCCCCGGCTGTGACCCGCTGTGTCCCGCTGTGTCCCCCTCTGTGACCCCACTGTGACCCCGCTGTGTCCCGCTGTGTCCCGCTATGTCGCCCGCTTTCTCCCGCTGTGCCCCTGCAGTGTCTCCGCTGTGTCCCACTGTGTCACACTGTGTCCCGTGTTGTCCTGCTTTGGCCCCCGCTGTGACCTCGCTGTGTTTCTCTCTGTGTCCCACTGTGTACCCTTCTGTGTCCCCCGCTGTGTCCCGCTGTGTACCCCGCTGTGTCCAGCTGTGTCCTCGCTGTGTCCCCCGCTGTCTCTGCTTTGTCCCACGCTGTGTCCCGCTGTGACCAGCTGTGTCCTCGCTGTGTCCCCCGCTGTGTCCCGTTGTGTCCCCGCTGTGTCCACTGCTGTGTCACGCTGTGTACCCCGCTGTGTCCCGCTATGTTCCCGCAGTGTCCCCGATGTGTCCCGCTGTTTCCCACTGTGTCCCGTGGTGTCCCAGTTTGTCCCCCGCTGTGTCCCCCGGTGAGTCCCTGCTGTGTCCCGCTGTGTTCCCCACGGTTCAGCTGTGTCTACTGCTGTGTCCCGCTGTGTCCCGCTGTGTCCCACTGTGTCCTCGCTGTGTCCCACGCTGTGTTCCGCTGAGTCCTCGCTGTGTCCCTCGATGTGTCCCGTTGTGTCCCAAGCTGTGTCCCCGCTCTGTCCTCCTGTGTTCCCGCTGTATCGACGCTGTGTCCCACTTTGTCCCGCTGTGTCCTCGCTGTGTTCCCAGCTGTGTCCCGCTGTGTACCCCTCTGTGTCCCCCTCTGTGTCCCACTGTGTTCCCCGTTGTGTCCCGCTGTGTCCCGCTGTGTCCCCCGCTGTGTCCCTGCTGTGTCCCCGCTGTGTCCTGCTGTATACTGCTGTGTCTCCCGCTGAGTCCCGCTGTGTCCCCGCTGTGTCCCGCTGTGTCCCCCATGTGTCCCCCGCTGTGTCCCATTGTGTCCCGCTGGGTCCCCCACTGTTTCCCCCGCTGTGTACGGCTGTGTCCCCCGCTGTGTCCCCCTTTGTCCACTGCTGTGTCCCCGCTATGTCTCGCTTTTTCCCCGGCTGTGTCCCGCTGTGTCCTCACTGTGTCCCCCGCTGTGTCCCACTGTGTCCTCGCTGTGTCCCCAGCTGTGTCCCGCTGTGTCCCGCGCTTTGTCCCACTGTGTCCCACTGTGTCTCCGCTGTGTCCCGCTGTGTCCCCAGTGTGCCCGCTGTGTCCCGCTGTGTAACCCGCTGTGTCCAGCTGTGTCACCGCTGTGTCCCGCTGTGGCCCATCTCTGTCTCCGCTGTCCCCCGCTGTGTCCCCCGCTGTGTCCCACTGTGTCCCGCCGTGTCCCCCACTTTTTCCTGCAGTGTCCCCGCAATGTCCCCGCTGTGTCCCGCTGTGTCACACTGTTACCCGTGGTATCCCACTTTGTCCCCCGCTGTTTCTCCGCTGTGTCCCCCGCTGAGTCCCCTCTGTATCGACGATGTGTCCCGCTGTGTCCCGCTGTGTCCTCGCTGTGTTCCCCGCTGTGTCCCGCTGTGTCCCCTGCTGTGTCCCCCGCGGTGTCCTCTCTGTGTACCCCGCTGTGTCCCGCTGTGTCCTCGCTGTGTCCCCCGCTGTGTACCGCTGTGTCCCCTGCTGTGTCCCGCTGAGTCCCGCTGTGTCCCCGCTGTGTCCCGCTGTGTCCCCGCTGTGTGCCCGCTGTGTCCCGCTGTGTACCCCGCTGGGTCCAGCTGTGTCACCGCGGTGTCCCGCTGTGACCCTTCTCCGTCTGTGCTGTGTCCCGCTTTGTCCCCCGCTTTGTTCCGCTGTGTCTCGCTGTGTCCCACACTCTGTCCCTCACTGTGTCCCGCAGTGTCCCCCGCTGTGTCCCGTTGTGTCCCCCGCCTTGTCCCCGCTGTGTCACCACTGTGTCCCGCTGTTTCCTCGCTGTGTCCCATGCTGTCTCCCTCTCTGTCCCCCGCTGTGTCTCACGCTTTGTCCCCGCTGTGTCCCACTGTGTCCCGCTGTGTCCGGCTGTGCCCCCACTGTGTCCCGTTGTGTCCACAGCTGTGTACCACGCTATGTAACGCTGTGTCCCCGCTTTATCGACGCTGTGTCCCGCTGTTACCCGCTGTGTCCTCGCTGTGTTCCCCGCTGTGTCCCGCTGTGTCCCCCGCTGTGTCCCCCGCTGTGTCCTCACTGTGTCCCCTGCTGTGTCCCGCTGTGTCCTCACTGGGTCCCCCACTGTGTCCCGCTGTGTGCCCCGCTGTGTCCTGCTGTGTCCGGCTGTGTCCCGCGCTGTACCCGCTGTGTCCCTCGGTGTCCCGCTGTGTCCCCGCTGTGTGCCTGCTGTGACCCGTTGTGTCGCCTGCTGTGTCCCGTTGTGTCGCCCGCTTTGTCCCGCTGTGTCCCACTGTGTCCCCGCTGTGTCCCGCTGTGTCCCGCTGTGTCCCCGCTGTGTGCCCGCTGTGTCCCGCTGTGTACCCCGATGTGTCCAGCTATGTCACCGCCTTGTCTCGCTGTGGCCACTCTCTGTCTCCAATGTCCCCCGCTGTGTCCCCCGCTGTGTCCCACTGTGTCCAGGCAGGGTCACTGCTGTTTCCCGCTGTGTCCCGCTGTGTTCCGTGGTGTCCCTCTTTGTCCCCCGCTGTGTCCCCCGCTGTGTCCCCGCTGTGTCACCTCTGTGTCCCACTGTGTCCTAGCTGTGTCCCCCGCTGTCTCTAGCTCTGTCCCCCTCTGTGTCTCACGCTTTGTCCCCGCTGTGTCCCACTGTGTCCCGCTGTGTCCCGCTGTGCCCCCACTGACTCCCGTTGTGTCTACAGCTGTGTACCACGCTGTGTAACGCTGTGTGCCCGCTGTATCGACGCTGTGTCCCGCTGGGTCCCGCTGTATCCTCGCTGTGTCCCCCGCTGTGTTCTCGCTGTGTCCCCCGCTGTGTCCCACTGTGTCCTCGCTGGTTTCCCCGCTGGGTCCCGCTGGGTCCCCGCTGTGTCCTGCTGGGTCACACTGTGTCCTTGCTGTATCCCCCGCTGTGTCCCGTTGTGTCCCCAGCTGTGTACCCCGCTGTGTCCCGCTGTATCGACGCTGTGTCCCACTGGGTCCCACTGTTTCCTTCCTGTGTTCCCTGCTGTGTCCCACTCTGTCCCGCTGTGTCCCAGCTGTGTGCCCGCTGTGTCCCGCTGTGTACTCCATTGTGTCCAGCTGTATCACCGCTGTGTCTTGCTTTGGCCCCTCTCTGTCTCCGCTGTCCCCCGCTGTGTCCCGCTGTGTCCTCGCTGTGTGCCCGCTGTGTCCTGCTGTGTACCCCGTTGTGTCCAGCTGTGTCACCGCTGTGTCTCGCTGTGGCCACTCTCTGTCTCCGCTGTCCCCCGCTGTGTCCCCCGCTGTGGCCCGCTGTGGCCCTCTGTGGCCCGCTGTGGCCCCCGCTTTTTCCTGCTGTGTCCCCGCTGTGTCCCGCTGTGTAACACTGTGTCCCGTGGTGTCCCACTTTGTCCCACGCTGTGTCCCCCGCTGAGTCCCCTCTGTGTCGCCTCTGTGTCCCCCTGTGTCCTCGCTGTGTGCCCCGCTGTCTCCCGCTTTGTCTCCCGCTGTGTTCCGCTGTGTCCTGCTGTGTCCCCGCTGTGTCCCCAGCTGTGTCCCGCTGTGTCACGCTGTGTACCCACTGTGTCCTGCTATGTTCCCGCAGTGTCCCCGATGTGTCCC
>NW_012286816.1:0-8662 GCF_000151885.1 Dipodomys ordii
TTTCATCATCTGTCCTCTGCTGTTCCCCGCTGTGTCCCCCGCTGTGTCCCGCTGTGTCCCGCTGTGTCCCGCTGTGTCACACTGTGTTCCGTGTTGTCCCGCTTTGTCCCCCGCTGTGACCTCGCTTTGTTTCCCGATGTGTCCCGCTGTGTACCACTCTGTGACCCCGCTGTGTCCCGCTCTGTACCCGCTGTGTCCCGCTATGTTCCCGCAGTGTCCCCGCTGTGTCCCGCTGTGTCCTCGCTGTGTCCACCGCTGTGTCCCGTTGTGTCCTCAGCTATGTACCCCGCTGTGTCCCGCTGTGTCCCCTCTGTATCGACGCTGTGTCCTGCTGGGTCCCGCTGTGTCCTCGATGTGTTCCCCGTTGTGTCCCGCTGTGTCCCCCGCTGTGTCCTCCGCTGTGTTCCTGCTGTGTCCCTGCTGTGTCCCCGCTGTGTCCCGCTGTGTCCCGCTTTGTCCTCGCTGTGTCCCAAGCTGTGTACCGCTGTGCCCCCGCTGTGTCCCGCTGTGTCCTGCTGTGTCCCCGCTGTGTCCCACTGTGTCCCCCGCTGTGTCCCGCTGTGTACCGCTGTGTCCCGCTGTGTCCTGCTGTGTCCATGCTGTGTTCCCGGCTGTGTCCCGCTGTGTACCCCTCTGTGTCCCCCGCTGTGTCCCGCTGTATCCCCCGCTGTGACCCGCTGTGTCCCGCTTTGTCCCCTGCTGTGTCCCCACTGTGTGCCCCTTGTGTCCCGCTGTGTAGCCCGCTGTGTCCAGCTGTGTTCCCGCTGTGTCCCGCTGTGTCCCCTCTCTGTCCCCTGCTGTCCCCCTTAGTGTCTCCCGCTGTGTCCCCTCTCTGTCCCCTGCTGTCCCCCGCTGTGTCTCCCGCTGTGTCCCGCTGTGTCCCGCTGTGTCGCCCGCTTTGTCCCGCTGGGCCCCTGCAGTGTCCCCGCTGTGTCACACTGTGTCACACTGTGTCCCGTGTTGTCCCGCTTTGGCCCCCGCTGTGACCTCGCTGTGTTTCTCGCTGTGTCCCGCTGTGTACCCTTCTGTGTCCCCCGCTGTGTCCTGCTGTGTACCCCGCTGTTTCCAGCTGGGTCTTCGCTTTGTCCCTCGCTGTCTCCTGCATTGTCCCACGCTGTGTCCCGCTGTGATCCGCTGTGTCCTCGCTGTGTCCCCTGCTGTGTCCCGCTGTGTCCCCCGCTGTGACCCGCTGTGTCCTGCTGTGTCCCCCACTGTGTCCCTGCTGTCTCCCCGGTGTGTCACACTGTTTCCCGCTGTGTACTGCTGTGTCTCCCGCTGAGTTCCTCTGTGTCATGCTGTGTCCCAATGTGTCCTCGCTGTGTCATGCTCTGTCCTGCTCTGTCCCCGCTGTGTCCTGCTTTGTCCCGCTGTGTCCCCACTGTGTGCCCGCTGTGTCCCTCTGTGTACCCCGCTGTGTCCGCTGTGTCCCCTCTCTGTCCTCTGCTGTCCCCCGCTGTGTCCCCCGCTGTGTCCCCCGCTGTGACCCGCTGTGTCCCGCTGTGTCCCCCGCTGTGTCCCCACTGTGTGCCCCCTGTGTCCCACTGTGTACCCCGCTGTGTCCAGCTTTGTTCCCGCTGTGTCCACTGCTGTGTCCTGCTGTGTACCCCGCTGTGTCCCGCTATGTTCCCGCAGTGTCCCCGCTGTGTCCCGCTGTGTCCCGCTCTGTGCCTGCTGTGTCCCGCTGTGTCCCCCTGTGTCCCCCGCTGTGTCCCGCTATGTTCCCGCAGTGTCCCCGCTGTGTCCCGCTGTGTGCCACTGTGTCCCGTGGTGTCCCAGTTTGTCCTTCGCTGTGTCCCCAGGTGAGTCCCCGCTGTGTCCCGCTGTGTCCCCCACTGGGTCCCGCTGTGTCCCCACAGGGTCACCACTGTTTCCCGCTGTGACCCGCTGTGTTCCGTGGTGTCCCGCTTTGTCCCCCGCTGTGTGTCCCGCTGAGTCCCCGCTGTGTCCCCCGCTTTGTCCCGCTGTGTCCCGCTGTGTCCCGCTGTGTCCCCCGCTGTGTCCCGCTGTGTCCCGCTGTGTCCCTGCTGTGACCCTCTCTGTCCCCGCTGTATTGACTCTGTGTCCCGGTGTGTCCCGCTGTATCCGCGCTGTGTTTCCGGCTGTGTCCCGCTGTGTACCCCTCTGTGTCCCCCCTGTGTCCCTCTGTGTCCCCTCTCTGTCCCCTGCTGGTCCCCGCTGTGTCCCCCGCTGTGTCTCGCTGTGTCGCCCGCTTTGTCTCGCTGTGCCCCTGCAGTGTCCCCGCTGTGTCCCACTGTGTCACACTGTGTCCCGTGTTGTCCCGCTTTGTCCCCCGCTGTGACCTCGAAGTGTTTCCCTCTGTGTCCTCGCTGTGTTCCCCACTGTGTCCCGCTGTGTCCACCGTTGTGTCCACCGCTGTGTCCTCGCTGTGTCCCCCGCTGTGTCCCGCGATGTCCTCGCTGGGTCCCCCGCTGTGTCCCGCTGTGTCCCCCGCTGTGTCCCGCTGTGTCCGACTGTTTCCCGCTCTGTCCCCGCTGTGTCCCGCTGTTTCCCTCTGTGTCCCCGCTGTGTTTCCGCTGTGTCCCGTTGTGTACCCCGCTGTGTCCAGCTGTGTCCTTTTGTGTCACGCTGTTTCCCCGCTGTGTCCCTGCTGTGTCCCTCTGTGTACCCCACTGTGTCCAGCTTTGTTCCCGCTGTGTCTCGCTGTGTCCCACGCTCTGTCCCACACTGTGTCCCGCAGTTTCCAGCGCTGTGTCCCGCTGTGTCCCCCGCTGTGTCCCACTGTGTCCCCCGCTGAGTCCCCGCTGTGTCACCGCTGTGTCCCGCTGTTTCCTCGCTGTGTCCCCTGCTGTCTCCCTCTCTGTCCCCCGCTGTGTATCACGCTTTGCCCCGCTGTGTCCCACTGTGTCCCGCTGTGTCCGGCTGTGCCCCCACTGTGTCCCGTTGTGTCCACAGTGTGTACCACGCTGTGTAATGCTGTGTGCCCGCTGTGTTCTGCTTTGGCCTCACTGTTTTCCCCGCTGTGTACCCCTCTGTGTCCCCCACTGTTTCCCGCTGTGTCCCCCGCTGTGTCCCTGATGTGTCCCCGCTGTGTCCCGCTGTGTAATGCTGTGTCCCCTGCTGAGTCCCGCTGTGTCCCCGCTGTGTCCCAATGTGTCCTTGCTCTGTCCCCCGCTGTGTACCGCTGTGTTCTTCCTGTGTCCCCCGCTGTGTCCCGCTGTGTCCCGCTGTGGCCCCCGCTATGTCCCGCTGTGTCCACCGCTGTGTCCCGCTCTGTCCTTGCTGTGTCCCCCACTGTGTGCCGCTGTGTCCTCGCTGTGTCCCCCGCTGTGTCCCGCTGTGTCCTTTTGTGTCACGCTGTTTCCCCGCTGTGTCCCTGCAGTGTCCCTCTGTGTACCCCACTGTGTCCAACTTTGTCCCCGCTGTGTCTCGTTGTGTCCCACGCTCTGTCCCACACTGTGTCCCGCAGTGTCCCCCGCTGTGTCCCGCTGTGTCCCCCGCTGTGTCCCGCTGTGTCCCCCGCTGAGTCTCCACTGTGTCCCCGCTGTGTCCCCGCTGTGTCCTGCTGGGTCACACTGTGTCCTCGCTGTATCCCCCGCTGTGTCCCGTTGTGTCCCCAGCTGTGTACCCCGCTGTGTCCCGCTGTATCGATGCTGTGTCCCACTGGGTCCCGCTGTTTCCTTCCTGTGTTCCCTGCTGTGTCCCGCTCTGGCCTGCTGTGTCCCCACTGTGTGCCCGCTGTGTCCCGCTGTGTACTCCGTTGTGTCCAGCTGTATCACCGCTGTGTCTCGCTTTGGCCCCTCTCTGTCTCCGCTGTCCCCCGCTGTGTCCCCCGCTGTGTCCCGCTGTGTCCCGCTGTGTCCCCCGCTTTGTCCCGCTGAGTCCCCTCTGTGTCGCCGCTGTGTCCCGCTGTGTCCTCGCTGTGTCCCCTGCTGTCTGCCGCTTTGTCCCCGCTGTGTCCCAAGCTGTGTCCCGCTGTGTCCCGCTGTGTACCCCGCTGTGTCCCACTATGTTTCCGCAGTGTCCCTGCTGTGTACCGCTGTGTCCCGCTGTGTCCGGCTGTGCCCCCACTGTGTCCCGTTGCGTCCCCAGCTGTGTACCTCGCTGTGTCCCGCTGTGTCCCCGCTGTATCGACGCTGTGTCCCGCTGTGTCCCGCTGTGTCCGCGCTGGGTCCCACGCTGTGTTCTGCTGTGGCCTCGCTTTTTTCCCCGCTGTGTCCCCCTCTGTGTCCCCCGCTGTGTCCCGCTGTGTCCCCCACTGTGTCCCTGCTATTTCCCGCTGTGTCCCGCTGTGTACTGCTGTGTCCCCCGCTGAGTCCCGCTGTGTCCCCGCTGTGTCCCAATGTGTCCTCGACCTGTCCCCCGCTGTGTACCGCTGTGTCCATCCTGTGTCCCCCGCTGTGTCCCGCTGTGTCCCGCTCTGTCCCCCGCTATGTCCTGCTGTGTCCCCCGCTGTTTCCCGCTCTCCCCTTGCTGTGTCCCCCACTGTGTGCCGCTGTGTCCTCGCTGTGTCCCCCGCTTTGTCCCGCTGTGTCCTTTTGTGTCACGCTGTTTTCCCGCTGTTTCCCTGCTGTGTCCCTCTGTGTACCCCGCTGTGTCCAGTTTTGTCTCCGCTGTGTCTCGCTGTGTCCCACTCTCTGTTCCACACTGTGTCCCGCCTTGTCCCGCGCTGTGTCCCGCTGTGTCCCCCGCTGTGTCCCGCTGTGTCACCCCCTGAGTCCCCGCTGTGTCACCGCTGTGTCCCGCTGTTTCCTCGCTGTGTCCCCTGCTGTCACCCTCTCTGTCCCCTGCTGTGTCTCACGCTTTTTCCCCGCTGTGTCCCACTGTGTCCCGCTGTGTCCGGCTGTGCCCCCACTGTGTCCCGTTGAGTCCACAGCTGTGTAACACACTGTGTAACGCTGTGTCCCCGCTGTATCGACACTGTGTCCCACTGTGTCCTCGCTGTGTTCCCCGCTGTGTCCCGCTGTGTCCCCCGCTGTGTCCCCCGCTGTGTCCTCGCTGTGTCCCCTGCTGTGTCCCGCTGTGTCCTCACTGGGTCCCCCACTGTGTCCCGCTTTGTCCCCCGCTGTCTCCCGCTGTGTCCCACTGTGTCCCCGCTGTGTGCCTGCTGTGTCCTGCTGTGTCTCCCGCTATGTCCCGCTGTGTCCCCGCTGTGTCCCGCTGTGTCCCTGCTGTGTGCCCGCTGTGTCCTGCTGTGTACCCCGCTGTGTCCAGCTGTGTCACCGCTGTGTCTCGCTGTGGCCACTCTCTGTCTCCGCTGTCCCCCGCTGTGTCCCCCGCTGTGGCCCGCTGTGGCCCGCTGTGGCCCGCTGTGGCCCGCTGTGGCCCCCGCTTTTTCCTGCTGTGTCCCCGCTGTGTCCTGCTGTGTAACACTGTGTCCCGTGGTGTCCCACTTTGTCCCACGCTGTGTCCCCCGCTGAGTCCCCTCTGTGTCGCCTCTGTGTCCCCCTGTGTCCTCGCTGTGTGCCCCGCTGTCTCCCGCTTTGTCTCCCGCTGTGTTCCGCTGTGTCCTGCTGTGTCCCCGCTGTGTCCCCAGCTGTGTCCCGCTGTGTCCCGCTGTGTACCCCACTGTGTCCTGCTATGTTCCCGCAGTGTCCCCGATGTGTCCCGCTGTGTCCCGCTCTGTCCTCGCTGTGTCCCCAGCTGTGTACCCCACTCTGTCCTGCTGTGTCCCCCGCTGTGTCTCTGCTGTGTCCCCGCTGTGTCCCGCTTTGTCCTGCTGTGTACTGCTGTGTCCCCCGCTGTGTCCCGCTGTGTCCTGCTGTGTCATGCTGTTCCCCGCTGCGTCCCCGCTGTGTCCCTAAGTGTACCCCGCTGTGTCCAGCTTTGTCCCTGCTGTGTCTCGCTGTGTCCCACGCTCTGTCCCCCTCTGTTTCCCGCTCTTTTCCCCTCTGTGTCCCGCTGTGTCCCCAGCTATGTCCCACTGTGTCCTCGCAGGGTCACTGCTGTTTCCCGCTGTGTCCCGCTGTGTTCCGTGGTGTCCCTCTTTGTCTCCCGCTGTGTCCCCCGCTGAGTCCCCGCTGTGTCCCGCTGTGTCCTCGCTGTGTCCTCCGCTGTCTCCCGCTCTGTCCCCCGCTGTGTCTCACGCTTTGTCCCTGCTGTGTCCCACTGTGTCCCGCTGTGTCCCGCTGTGCCCCCACTGTATTTCGTTGTGTCCACAGCTGTGTACCACGCTGTGTAACGCTGTGTGCCCGAGTATCTACGCTGTGTCCCGCTGTGTCTCGCTGGGTCCTCGCTGTGTCCCCCGCTGTGTCCCGCTGTGTCCCCCGCTGTGTCCCGCTGTGTCCCCCGCTGAGTCCCCGCTGTGTCACCGCTGTGTCCCGCTGTTTCCTCGCTGTGTCCCCTGCTGTCTCCCTCTCTGTCCCCTGCTGTGTCTCACGCTTTGTCCCCGCTGTGTCCCACTGTGTCCCGTTGTGTCCGGCTGTGCCCCCACTGTGTCCCGTTGTGTAAACAGATGTGTACTACGCGGTGTAACGCTGTGTCCCCGCTGTATCGACGCTGTGTCCCGCTGTGTCCCGCTGTGTCCTCGCTGTGTTCCCCGCTGTCTCCCGCTCTGTCCCTCGCTGTGTCTCACGCTTTGTCCCCGCTGTGTCCCACTGTGTCCCGCTGTGTCCGGCTGTGCCCCCACTGTGTCCCGTTGTGTCCACAGCTGAGTACCACGCTGTGTAACGCTGTGTGCCCGCTGTATCGACGCTGTGTCCCGCTGGGTCCCGCTGTGTCCTCGCTGTGTTCCCCGCTGTGTCCCGCTGTGTCCCCCGCTGTGTCCTCGCTGTTTCCCCCGCAGTGTCCTGCTGTGTCCTCGCTGTGTCCCCCGCTGGGTCCCGGTGGGTCCTGCTGTGTCCTCGCTGTGTCCACCGCTGTGTCCCGTTTTGTCCCCAGCTGTGTCCCCCGCTGTGTGCCTGCTGTGTCCCGCTGTGTCTCCACTTTGTCCCGCTGTGTCCCACTGTGTCCCCGCTGTGTCCCGCTGTGTCCTGCTGTGTCCCCGCTGTGTGCCCGCTGTGTCCCGCTGTGTACCCCGCTGTGTCCAGCTGTGTCACTGCTGTGTCTCGCTGTGGCCACTCTCTGTCTCCGCTGTCCCCCGCTGTGTCCATGCTATGTCTTGCTGTTTCGCGCTGTGTCCCCCGCTGTGTCCCCCGCTTTTTCCAGCTGTGTCCCGCAGTGTACCCGCTGTGTCCCGCTGTGTAACATTGTGTCCCGTGGTGTCCCACTTTGTCCCACGTTGTGTCCCCCGCTGAGTCCCCTCTGTGTCGCCGCTGTGTCCCCCTGTGTCCTCGCTGTGTCCCCTGCTGTCTCCCGCTTTGTCTCACGCTGTGTTCCGCTGTGTCCCGCTGTGTCCCCGCTGTGTCCCCAGCTGTGTCCCGCTGTGTACCCTGCTGTGTCCTGCTATGTTCCCGCAGTGTCCCCGCTGTGTCCCGCTGTGTCCCGCTGTGTCCTCGCTGTGTCCCCAGCTGTGTACCCCACTGTGTTTCGCGTGTCCCTGCTGTATCGACGCTGGGTCCCGCTGGGTACCGCTGTGTCATCCCTGTGTACCCCGCTGTGTCCCGCTGTGTCTCTGCTGTGTCCCCGCTCTGTCCCGCTGTGTACTGCTGTGTCCCCCGCTGAGTCTGTGCCCCCGCTGTCTCTCTCTCTGTCCCTCGCTGTGTCTCACGCTTTGTCCCCGCTGTGTCCCACTGTGTCCCGCTGTGTCCGGCTGTGTCCCCACTGTGTCCCGTTGTGTCCACAGCTGAGTACCACGCTGTGTAACGCTGTGTGCCCACTGTATCGAGGCTGTGTCCCGCTGTGTCCCGCTGTGTCCTCGCTGTGTTCCCCGCTGTGTCCCGCGCTGTGTGTCCCTCTGTGTACCCCGCTGTGTCCAGCTTTGTCCCCGCCGTGTCTCTCTGTGTCCCCCGCTGTGTCCCGCTGTGTCCCCGCTGTGTCCTCGCTGTGTCCCCCGATGTGTCCCACTGTGTCCCGCTGTGTCCTCGCTATGTCCCCTTCTGTGTCCCGCTGTGTCCCCCGCCGTGTCCCGCTGTGTCCCGCTGCGTCCCCCCTGTGTCCCGCTGTGTCCCGTTTTGTCCCCCACTGTGTCCAGCAGTGACCACGTTGTGTCCTGCTGTGTCCCACTGTGTCCCGTGGTGTCCCGCTTTGTCCCCCGCTGTGTCCCCGGCTGAGTCTCGCTGTGTCCCCACTGTGTCCTCTCTGTGTCCCCCGCTGTGTCCTGCTCTGTTCCACACTGTGTCTCCCGTTTTGTCCCTGCTGTGCCCCGCTGTGTCCCGCTGTGTCCCGCTGTGTCCCCCACTGTGTCCCGTTGTGTCAACAGCTCTGTACCCCGCTGTGTCCCGCTGTGTTTCTGCTGTATCGATGCTGTTTCCCGCTGGGTCCTGCTCTGTCTCTCTCTGTGTTCCCCACTGTGTCCTGCTGTGTCCCCCGCTGTGTCCCTCGCTGTGTCCCCCACTGTGTCCCGCTGTGTCCCGCTGTGTCCCCCGCTGTGTCCTTGCTGTGTTCCCGCTGGGTCCCTCTCTGTCCCGCAGTGTCCCCTGCTGATTCCCGTTGTGTCACCGCTGTGTCCCGCTGTGTCGCCGCTCTATCGACGTTGTGTCCCGCTGGGTCCCGCTGTGTCCTCTCTTTGTTCCCCGCTGTGTCCCGCTGTGTCCCCCGCTGTGTCTCTCGCTGTGTCCCGCTGTGTCCCCGGCTGTGTCCGGCTGTGTCCCGCTGTGTCCCCCGC
>NW_012286817.1:0-5785 GCF_000151885.1 Dipodomys ordii
CGCTTTGTCCGCCGCTGTGTCCCGCTGGGTCCCCCGCTGTGTCCTGCTGAGTCCTGCTATGTCTCCCTCTGTGTCCCCGCTCTGTCCCGCTGTGTCCCCCGCTGTGTCCCCGCTGTGTCCCCGCTGTGTTACCGCTGTGTCCCGCTGTGTCCCCGCTGTGTCCCGCTGTGACTCCGCTCTGTCCCGCTGTGTCCCTGCTGTGTTCCCGCTGTGTCCCGCTTTGTCCTGTTGTGTCCCCCGCTGTGTCCCCCCTGTGTCCCGCTGTGTCACTGCTGTGTCCCGCTGTGTCCCCACTGTCTCCCCCTATGTCCTGCTGTGTCCCGCTGTGTCCCCTGCTGTGTCCCGCTGTGTCCCTCTGTTTCCCTGCTGTGTCCCGCTGTGTCCCCGCTGTGTCCCGCTGTGACTCCGCTCTGTCCCGCTGTGTCCCTGCTGTGTTCCCTCTGTGTCCCGCTGTGTCTTGCTGTGTCCCCGCAGTGTCCCTGTTGTATCCCCCGCTGTGTCCCGCTTTGTCCCCGCTGTCCCTCACTGTTTCCCCCACTGTGTCCCGCTGTGTCTCCCGCTGTGTACCGCTGTGTGCCTGCTGTATCCCGCTGTGTCCCTCACTGTGTCCCCTGCTGTGTCCCGCTGTGTCCCCCGCTATGTCCCGCATTGTATCGCTTTGTCCGCCGCTGTGTCCCTCTGTGTCCGATGCTGTATCCCCCGCTCTGTCCCGCTGTGGCCCCTCTGTGTCCCGTTGAGTGCCACTGTGTCCCCCTCTGTGTCCCCGCTCTATCCCGCTGTGTCCCCCGCTGTGTCCCCCCCTGTGTCCCTGCTGAGTCCCACTGTGTCCCATTGTGTCCTCGCTTGTCCCCTGCTGTGTCCTGTTGTGTCCCCCGTTGTGTCCCTTCTGTGTCCCGCTCTGTCCCCCTTGTCCCCCGGTGTGTCCTTGCTGTCCCCCGCTGTGTCCCCCGCTGTGTCCCACTGTGTCCCGCTGTGTCCTCGCTGTGTCCTACTCTGTGTTCCGCTGTGTACTCGCTGTGTCCCCCGATGTGTCCTGTTGTGTCCCCAGCTGTGTACCCTGCTGTGTCCCGCTGTGTACCCACTGTATCGACGCTGTGTCCCGCTGGGCCCCGCTGTGTCCTCGCTGTGTCCACAGCTGTGTCCCGCTCCGTCCCCTGCTGTGTCCCGCTGTGTCCCCCGCTGTGTCCCGCTGTGTCCACTGCTGTGTCCCCACTATGTCCCGCTGTATCCCCCGCTGTGTCCCCCTGTGTCCTCGCTGTGTCCCCCGCTGTGTCCTGCTGTGTCCTCGCTGGGTCCCCTGCTGTGTTCCGCTGTGTCTGCCGCTGTGTCCAGCTGTGTCCCCTGCTGTGTACCGCTGTGTCCCCCACTGTGTCTGGCTGTGGCCACTGCTGTGTCCCCGCTGTGTACCGCTCTGTCCCCCGGTGTGTCCCGCTGTGTCCCCCGCTGTGTTCCGCTGTGTCCTCTCTGTGTCGCCCGCTGTGTCTCGCTGTGTCCCCCGCTGTGTCCCGCTGTGTCCTGCTGTGTCCCCCGCTGTGTCCCCACTGTGTTCCCGCTGTGTCCCGCTGTGTACCCTGCTGTGTCCAGCTGTGTCACCGCTGTGTCCCGCTGTGGCCCTTCTCTGTCTCCGCTGTGTCCCGCTGTGTCCCCCGCTTTGTCCCGCTGTGTCCCCCGCGTTGTCCTGCTGTGTCCCTGCATTGTCCCGCTGTGTTCCACTGTGTCACACTGTGTCCCGTGGTGTCCCCGCTGTGCCCCGCTGTGTCCCGCTGTTTCCCCCGCTGTGTCCCCCGCTATGTCCTGCTGTGTCCCCCACTGTGTCCCGCTCTGTTTTTGCTGTGTCCCCCGCTGTGTCCCCCGCTGAGTCCCCGCTGTGTCACCGCTGTGTCCCGCTGTTTCCTCGCTGTGTCCCCTGCTGTCTCCGTCTCTGTCCCCCGCTGTGTCTCACGCTTTGTACCTGCTGTGTCCCACTGTGTCCCGCTGAGTCCGGCTGTGCCCCCACTGTGTCCCGTTGTGTCCACAGCTATGTACCACGCCTTGTAACGCTGTGTCCCCGCTGTATCCACTCTGTGTCCCGCTGTGTCCCGCTGTGTCCTCGATCTGTTCCCCGCTGGGTCCCGCTGGGTCCCCCGCTGTGTCCCCCGCTGTGTCCTCGCTGTGTCCCATGCTGTGTCCCGCTGTGTCCTCACTGGGTCCACCACTGTGTCCCGCTGTGTCCCCCGCTGTGTCGCGCTGTGTCCGGCTGTGTCCCGCTCTATCCCCGCTGTGTCCCTCTGTGTCCCCGCTGTGTGCCTGCTGTGTCCCGCTGTGTCTCCTGCTTTGTCCCTCTGTGTCCCATTGTGTCCCTGCTGTGTCCCGCTGTGTCCCGCTGTGTCCCCGCTGTGTGCCCGCTGTGTCCTGCTGTGTACCCCGCTGTGTCCAGCTGTGTCACCGCTGTGTCTCGCTGTGGCCACTCTCTGTCTCCACTGTCCCCCGCTGTGTGCCCCGCTGTGGCCCGCTGTGGCCCGCTATGCCCCCGCTTTGCCCTACTGTGTCCCGCAGTGTCGCTGCTGTGTCCCGATATGTAACACTGTGTCCCATGATGTCCCACTTTGTCCCACAATGTGTCCCCCGCTGAGTACCCTCTGTGTTGCCGCTGTGTCCCACTGTGTCCTCGCTGTGTCCCCCGCTGTGTCCCGCTGTGTCCTCCCTGTGTCCCCCGCTGTGTCCCGCTGTGTCCTCGCTCTGTTCCCCGCTGTATCCAGCTGTTTCCCCCACTTTTTCCCCCACTGTGTCCTCGCTGTGTCCCCCGCTGTGTCCCGCTGTGTCCCGCTGCGTCCCCCCTGTGTCCCGCTGTGTCCCGCTTTGTCCCCCACTGTGTCCCGCAGTGACCACGTTGTGTCCCGCTGTGTCCCACTGTGTCCCATGGTGTCCCGCTTTGTCCCCCGCTGTGTCCCCGGCTGAGTCTCGCTGTGTCCCCACTGTGTCCTCTCTGTGTCCCCCGCTGGGTCCTGCTCTGTTCCCCACTCTGTCTCCCGTTTTTTTCCCTGCTGTGCCCCGCTGTGTCCCGCTGTGTCCCGCTGTGTCCCCCACTGTGTCCCGTTGTGTCAACAGCTGTGTACCCCGCTGTGTCCCGCTGTGTCTCTGCTGTATCGATGCTGTGTCCCGCTGGGTCCTGCTGTGTCTCTCTCTGTGTTCCCCACTGTGTCCTGCTGTGTCCCCCGCTGTGTCCCTCGCTGTGTCCCCCGCTGTGTCCTGCTGTGTCCCGCTGTGTCCCCCGCTGTGTCCTTGCTGTGTTCCCGCTGGGTCCCTCTCTGTCCCGCAGTGTCCCCCGCTGAGTCCCGTTGTGTCACCGCTGTGTCCCGCTGTGTCCCCGCTCTATCGACGTTCTGTCCCGCTGGGTCCCGCTGTGTCCTCTCTTTGTTCCCCGCTGTGTCCCGCTGTGTCCCCCGCTGTGTCTCTCGCTGTGTCCCGCTGTGTCCCTGGCTGTGTCCGGCTGTGTCCCGCTGTGTCCCCCGCTGTGTCCTTTCTGTGTCCCCGCTGTGTCCCGCTGTGTCCCGCAGTGTCCCCAGCTGTGTCCCGCTTGTCACCGCTGTGTCCCGCTTTGTCCTCACTGTGTCCCCCGCTGTGTCCCGCTTTGTCCCTGCTGTGTACCCCGCTGTGTCCCTCTGTGTCCCCCTCTGTGTCCCGCTGTGTCCCCTGCTGTGTCCCCACTGTGTCACGCTGTGTTTCGCTATGTCTGGCTGTGTCCTTTTTCTGTCTCCCTCAGTGTCCAGCTGTGTCCTCCCTGTGTCCCCCGCTGTGTCCCGCTGAGTCCCCTGTTGTGTCCCGCTGTGTCCTGCTGTGTCACGCTCTGTCCCATCTGTGTCCCTCTGTGTCCAGCTCTGTCCCCGTTGTGTGTCCGCTGTGCCCCGCTGTGTACCCTTCTGTGTCCAGCTGTGTCCCCTCTGTGTCCCGCTGTGTCCCTTCTCTGTCCCCCGCTGTCCACTGCTGTGTCCCCCGGCTGTGTCCCGCAGTGTCCCCGCTGTGTCCCGCTGTGTCCTACTGTGTCCCGTGGGGTCCCGCTTTTTCCCCTCTATGTCCTCTGCTGAGTCCCCTCTGTGTCCCCGCTGTGTCCAGCTGTGTCCTCGCTGTGTCCTCCGCTGTCTCCTGCTTTGTCCTACGCTGTGTCCTACTGTGTCCCACTGTGTCCCTGCTGTGTCCCTTTCTGTGTCCCGCTGTATCCCCCGCTGTGTCCTGCCTGGTCCCGCTGTGTCTCCCGCTGTGTCCCGCTGTGTCCCCGCAGGTTCACCGCTGTTTCACTCTGTGTCCTGCTGTGTTCCGTGGTGTCCCGATTTGTCCCCCGCTGTGTCCCGCTGTGTCCACTGCTGGGTCCCCGCTGGGTCCCCGCTGGGTCCCGCTGTGTCTCGCTGTTTCCCGCTGTGTCCTCGCTTTGTCCCATGCTGTGTTCCGCTGTGTCCTCCCTGTGTCCCCCGCTGTGTCCCGCTGTGTCCCCCGCTGTGCCCCGCAGTGTCCCGCTGTGTCCCGCTGTGTCCTCGCTGTGTCCCACTGTGTCCCCGCTGTTTCCCCGCTGGGTTCTGCTGTGTCCCGCTGGGTCCCGCTGGGTCCCCTGCTTTGTCCCGCTGTGTCCCCGCAGTGTCCCCTCTGTGTCCCGCTGTGTCCTGTGGTGTCCCGCTTTGTCCCCCGTTATGTCCTCAGCTGAGTCCCCTCTGTGTCCCCGCTGTGTCCCGCTGTGTCCCCCGCTGTGTCCCGCTGTGTCCCCCGCTGTGTCCTGCTGTGTCCCCCGCTGTGTCCCCGCTGTATCGACGCTGTGTCCCGCTGGGTCCCGCTGTGTCCTCCCTGTGTTCCCCACTGTGTCCTGCTACGTACCCCTCTGTGTCCCTCGCTTTGACCCGCTGTGTCCCGCTGTGTACTGCTGTGTCCCCCGCTGTGTCCCGCTGTGTCCCCCGCTGTGTCCCGCTGTGTCCCCGCTGTGTCCCAATGTGTCCACGCTGTGTCCCGCGCTGGGTCCTGCTGGGTCCCCCTGTTTCCCCCGCTGTGTCCCGCTGTGTCCGGCTGTGTCCCCTGCTGTGTCCCCCTCTGTGTCCCCCGCAGTGTCATCGCTTTGTCCCGCTGTGTCCTCGCTGTGTCCCCCGCTGTCTCCCGCTCTGTACCCCGCTGTGTCTCAAGCTTTGTCCCCGCTGTGTCCCACTGTGTCCCGCTGTGTCCCGCTGTGCCCCCACTGTGTCCCGTTGTGTTCACAGCTGTGTACATCGCTGTGTAACGCTGTGTCCCTGCTGTATCGACGCTGTGTACCGCTGGGTCCCGCTGTGTCCTCGCTGTGTTCCCCGCTGGGTCCCGCTGTGTCCCCCATGTGTGCCCCGCTGTGTCCCACTGTGTCCCACTGTGTCCCCCGCTGTGTCCCCCGCTGTGTCCCTATGTGTCCCACGCTTTGTCCCCCTGTGTCCCCGCAGTTTCCCCGCTGTGTCCCGCTGTTTCCCACTGTGTTCAGTGGTGTCCCGCTTTGTCCCCCGCTGTGTCCCCCGGTGAGTCGCCGCTGTGTCCCCGCTTTGTCCCGCTGAGTCCTCCATGTGTCCCCCGCTGTGTCCCGCTGTGTCCCGCTGTGTCCCCCGCTGTGTCCCCCGCTGTGTCCCCACAGTGTCAGCGCTGTGTCTCGCTGTGTCCTCGCTGTGTCCCCCGCTGTCTCCAGCTGTGTCCCCCGCTGTGTCCCGCTGTGTCCCCCGCTGTGCCCTGCAGTGACCCGCTCTGTCCCGCTGCGTCCTCGATGTGTCCCAGCTGTGTCCCCGCTGTGTCTCCCGCTGTCTCCAGCTCT
>NW_012286818.1:0-8942 GCF_000151885.1 Dipodomys ordii
CGCTGTGTCCCGCTGTGTCCTTGCTGTGACCCGCTCTGTCCCCACTGTATCGACGCTGTGTCCCGCTCTGTTCCGCTGTGTCCCGCTGTGTCCTCGCTGTGTCCCCCGCTGTGTCCCTGCTGTGTCCCGCTGTGTCCCGCTGTGTCCCGCTGTGTCCTCGATATGTCCCACGCTGTGTTCCGCTGTGTCCCCCGCTGTGTCCCGCTGTGTCCCGCTGTGTCCCCCGCTGTGACCCGCTGTGTCCCGCTGTGTCCTCCGCTGTGTCCACACTGTGTGCCCTCTGTGTCCCGCTGTGTACCCCGCTGTGTCCAGCAGTGTCCCCGCTGTGTCCCGCTTTGTCCCCTCTCTGTCCCCTGCTGTCCCCCGCTGTGTCCCCCGCTGTGTTCCCACTGTGTCCCGCTGTGTCACCCTCTTTGTCCCGCTGGGCCCCTGCAGTGTCCCCGCTGTGTCCTACTGTGTCACACTGTGTCCCGTGTTGTCCTGCTTTGGCCCCCGCTGTGACCTCGCTGTGTTTCTCGCTGTGTCCCGCTGTGTACCCTTCTGTGTCTCCCGATGTGTCCCGCTCTGTACCCTGCTGTGTCCAGCTGTGTCCTCACTGTGTCCCCCGCTGTCTCCTGCTTTGTCCCACGCTGTGTCCCGCTGTGAACCGCTGTGTCCTCGCTGTGTCCCCCGCTGTGGACCGCTGTGTCCCCGCTGTGTCCCCGCTGTGTCCACTGCTGTGTCCTGCTGTGTACCCCGCTGTGTCCCGCTATGTCCCTGCAGTGTCCCCGCTGTGTCCCACTGTGTCCCGTGGTGTCCCAGTTTGTCCCCCGCTGTGTCCCCTGGTGAGTCCCCGCTCTGTCCCGCTGTGTCCGCCACTGGTTCCCGCTGTGTCTACTGCTGTGTCCCCGCTGTGTCCCGCTGTGTCCTCGCTGTGTCCCACGCTGTTTTCCGCTGGGTCCTCGCTGTGTCCCAAGATGTGTCCCGTTGTGTCCCCAGCTGTGTCCCCGCTCTGTCCAGCTGTGTTTCCGCTGTGTCCCTGCTGTGTCCCCACTGTGCCCTGCTGTATACTGCTGTGTCCCCCGCTGAGTCCCGCTGTGTCCACGCTGTGTCCCGCTGTGTCCCCCATGTGTCCCGCGCTGTGTCCCACTGTGTCCCGCTGTGTCCCCCACTATTTCCCCTGCTGTGTCCGGCTGTGTCCCCCGCTGTGTCCCGCTGTGTCCACTGCTGTGTCCCTTCTGTGTCCCACTTTTTCCCCGGATGTGTCCCGCTGTGTCCTCACTGTGTCCCCCGCTGTGTCCCAATGTGTCCTCTCTGTGTCCCCTGCTGTGTCCCGCTGTGTCCCCCGCTTTGTCCCGCTGTGTCCCACTGTGTCCCCACTGTGTCCCGCTGTGTCCCGCTGTGTCCCCGGTGTGCCCGCTGTGTCCCGCTGTGTAGCCCGCTGTGTCCCGCTGTGTAGCCCGCTGTGTCCAACTGTGTCCCGCTCTGTCCCGCTGTGGCCCTTCTCTGTCTACGCTGTCCCCCGCTGTGTCCCCCACTGTGTCCCGCTGTGTCCCGCTGTGTCCCCCGCTTTATCCTGCTGTGTCCCCGCAGTGTCCCCGCTGTGTCCCGCTGTGTCACACTGTGTCCCGTGGTGTCCCACTTTGTCCTCCGCTGTGTCCCCTGCTGTGTCCTCCGCTGAGTCCCCTCTGTATCGACGCTGTGTCCCGCTGTGTCCCGCTGTGTCCTCGCTGTGTTCCCCGCTGTGTCCCGCTGTGTCCCCCGCTGTGTCCCCCGCTATGTCCTCGCTGGGTCCCCCGCTGTGTCCGCTGTGTCCCCTTCTGTGTCCCGCTGTGTCCGACTGTGTCCCGCTCTGTCCCCGCTGTGTCCCGCTGTGTCCCCTCTGTGTGCCCGCTGTGTCCCGCTGTGTACCCCGCTGTGTCCAGCTGTGTCACCGCTGTGTCCCGCTGTGGCCCTTCTCTGTCTCCGCTGTGTCCCGCTGTGTCCCCCGCTTTGTCCCGCTGTGTCCCGATGTGTCCCCCGTTTTGTCCTGCTGTGTCCCCGCAGTGTCCCGCTGTGTCCCACTGTGTCCCACTGTGTCCCCTGGTGTCCCCGCTGTGTCCCGCTGTTTCCCCCGCTGTGTCCCCCGCTATGTCCTGCTGTGTCCCCCACTGTGTCCCGCTGTGTCCCCCGCTGTGTCCCCCGCTGAGTCCCCGCTGTGTCACCGCTGTGTCCCGCTGTTTCGTCGCTGTGTCCCCTGCTGTCTCTGTCTCTGTCCCCCGCTGTGTCTCACGCTTTGTCCCTGCTGTGTCCCACTGTGTCCCACTGAGTCCAGCTGTCCCCCACTGTGTCCCGTTGTGTCCACAGAAATGTACCACGCCTTGTAACGCTGTGTCCCCGCTGTATAGACTCTTTGTCCCGCTGTGTCCCACTGTGTCCTCGATCTGTTCCCCGCTGGGTCCCGCTGTGTCCCCCGCTGTGTCCCCCGCTGTGTCCTCGCTGTGTCCCCTGCTGTGTCCCTCTGTGTCCTCACTGGGTTCACCACTGTGTCCCGCTGTGTCCCCCGCTGTGTCGCGCTGTGTCCGGCTGTGTCCCGCTCTGTCCCCGCTGTGTCCCTCTGTGTCCCCGCTGTGTGCCTGCTGTGTCCCACTGTGTCTCCCGCTTTGTCCCACTGTGTCCCATTGTGTCCCTGATGTGTCCCGCTCTGTCCCCGCTGTGTGGCCGCTGTGTCCCGCTGTGTACCCTGCTGTGTCCAGCTGTGTCACCGCTGTGTCTCGCTGTGGCCACTCTCTGTCTCCACTGTCCCCCGCTGTGTACACCACTGTGGCGCGCTGTGGCCCGCTGTGTCCCCCGCTTTGTCCTGCTGTGTCCCTCAGTGTCGCCGCTGTGTCCCGCTGTGTAACACTGTGTCCCATGGTGTCCCACTTTGTCCCACAATGTGTCCCCCGCTGAGTACCCTCTGTGTCGCCGCTGTGTCCCACTGTGTCCTCGCTGTGTCCCCCGCTGTGTCCCGCTCTGTCCTCCCTGTGTCCCCCGCTGTGTCCCGCTGTGTCCTCGCTGTGTTCCCCGCTGTGTCCAGCTGTTTCCCCCACTGTGTCCCCCACTGTGTCCTCGCTGTGTCCCCGCTGTGTCTGCTGTGTCCCGCTGTGTCCTCGCTATGTCCCCTTCTGTGTCCCGCTGTGTCCCCCGCCGTGTCCCGCTGTGTCCCGCTGCGTCCCCCCTGTGTCCCGCTGTGTCCCGTTTTGTCCCCCACTGTGTCCAGCAGTGACCACGTTGTGTCCTGCTGTGTCCCACTGTGTCCCGTGGTGTCCCGCTTTGTCCCCCGCTGTGTCCCCGGCTGAGTCTCGCTGTGTCCCCACTGTGTCCTCTCTGTGTCCCCCGCTGTGTCCTGCTCTGTTCCACACTGTGTCTCCCGTTTTGTCCCTGCTGTGCCCCGCTGTGTCCCGCTGTGTCCCGCTGTGTCCCCCACTGTGTCCCGTTGTGTCAACAGCTCTGTACCCCGCTGTGTCCCGCTGTGTTTCTGCTGTATCGATGCTGTTTCCCGCTGGGTCCTGCTCTGTCTCTCTCTGTGTTCCCCACTGTGTCCTGCTGTGTCCCCCGCTGTGTCCCTCGCTGTGTCCCCCACTGTGTCCCGCTGTGTCCCGCTGTGTCCCCCGCTGTGTCCTTGCTGTGTTCCCGCTGGGTCCCTCTCTGTCCCGCAGTGTCCCCTGCTGATTCCCGTTGTGTCACCGCTGTGTCCCGCTGTGTCGCCGCTCTATCGACGTTGTGTCCCGCTGGGTCCCGCTGTGTCCTCTCTTTGTTCCCCGCTGTGTCCCGCTGTGTCCCCCGCTGTGTCTCTCGCTGTGTCCCGCTGTGTCCCCGGCTGTGTCCGGCTGTGTCCCGCTGTGTCCCCCGCTGTGTCCATGCTGTGTCCCCGCTGTGTCCCGCTGTGTCCCGCAGTGTCCCCAGCTGTGTCCCGCTTGTCACCGCTGTGTCCCGCTTTGTCCTCACTGTGTCCCCCGCTGTGTCCCGCTTTGTGCCTGCTGTGTACCCCGCTGTGTCCCTCTGTATCCCCCGCTGTGTCCCGCTGTGTCCCCTGCTGTGTCCCCACTGTGTCACGCTGTGTTTCGCTGTGTCCGGCTGTGTCTTGCTCTGTCTCCCTCAGTGTCCAGCTGTGTCCTCCCTGTGTCCCCCGCTGTGTCGCGCTGAATCCCCTGTTGTGTCCCGCTGTGTCCTGCTGTGTCACGCTCTGTCCCCTCTGTGTCCCTCTGTGTCCAGCTCTGTCCCCGCTGTGTGTCTGCTGTGTCCCGCTGTGTACTCTTCTGTGTCCAGCTGTGTCCCCTCTGTGTCCCGCTGTGTCCCTTTTCTGTCCCCTGCTGTCCACCGCTGTGTCCCCTGGCTGTGTCACGCAGTGTCCCCGCTGTGTCCCGCTGTGTCCTACTGTGTCCCGTGGTGTCCCGCTTTTTTCCCTCTATGTCCCCTGCTGAGTCCCCTCTGTGTCCCCGCTGTGTCCAGCTGTGTCCTCGCTGTGTCCCCTGCTGTCTCCCGCTTTGTCCCACGCTGTGTCCTACTGTGTCCCACTGTGTCCCTGCTGTGTCCCCCGCTGTGTCCCGCTGTGTCCCGCTGTGTCCCCCGCTGTGACCTGCTGTGTCCCGCTGTGTCCCCGCTGTGTCCCCGCTGTGTCCGGCTGTGTCCCCTGCTGTGTCCTGCTTGGTCCCGCTGTGACCTCCGCTGTGTCCCACTGTGTCCCCGCAGGTTCACCGCTGTTTCACGCTGTGTCCTGCTGTGTTCCGTGGTGTCCTGCTTTGTACCCCGCTGTGTCCCGCTGTGTCCACTGCTGGGTCCCCGCTGGGTCCCGCTGTGTCTCGCTGTGTCCCGCTGTGTCCTCGCTTTGTCCCATGCTGTGTTAAGCTGTGTCCTCCCTGTGTCCCCCTCTGTGCCCCGCAGTGTCCCGCTGTGTCCCGCTGTGTCCCGCTGGGTCCCCCGCTGTGTCCCGCTGTGTCCCCCGCTGTGCCCCGCAGTGTCCCGCTGTGTCCCGCTCTGTCCCCCACTGTGTCCCCCGCTGTGTCGACGCTGTGTCCTGCTGTGTCTTCGCTGTGTCCCCTGCTGACTCCTGCTTTGTCCCACGCTGTGTCCCGCTGTGTCCCGCTGTGTTCTCGCTGTGTCCCCCGCTGTGTCCTGCTGTTTTCCCGCTGTGTCCCAAGCTTTATCCCGCTGTGTCCCGCTGTGTCCCCCGCTGTGTCCTGCTTGGTCCCGCTGTGACCTCCGCTGTGTCCCGCTGTGTCCCCGCAGGTTCACCACTGTTTCACGCTGTGTCCTGCTGTGTTCCGTGGTGTCCTGCTTTGTTGCCCGCTGTGTCCCGCTGTGTCCACTGCTGGGTCCCCGCTGGGTCCCGCTGTGTCTCGCTGTGTCCCGCTGTGTCCTCGCTTTGTCCCATGCTGTGTTAAGCTGTGTCCTCCCTGTGTCCCCCGCTGTGCCCCGCAGTGTCCCGCTGCGTCCCGCTGGGTCCCCCGCTGTGTCCCGCTGTGTCCCCCACTGTGCCCCGCAGTGTCCCGCTGTGTCCCGCTCTGTCCCCCACTGTGTCCCCCGCTGAGTCCTCTATGTGTCGACGCTGTGTCCTGCTGTGTCTTCGCTGTGTCCCGCTGTGTCCTCGCTGTGTCCCCCGCTGTGTCCTGCTGTTTTCCCGCTGTGTCCCAAGCTTTATCCCGCTGTGTCCCGCTGTGTGCCCCGCTGTGTCCCACTATGTTCCCGCAGTGTCCCCGCTGTGTCCTCGCTGTGTTCCTGCTGTGTCCCGCTTGTGTCCCCCGCTGTGTCTCGCTGTGTCTACTGCTGTGTCCCCACTGTGTCCCGCTGTGTCTCGCAGTGTCCTGCTGTGTCCTCACTGTTTCCCACGCTGTGTCCTCGCTGTGTCCCCCGCTGTGTCCCGCTGGGTCCTTCTGTGTCCTCTCTGTGTTCCCCACTGTGTCCCGCTGTGTCCCCCGCTGTGTCTCTCGCTGTGTCACCGCTGTGTCCCGCTGTGTCCTCGCTGTATCCCCCGCTGTGTCCCGCTTTGTCACCGCTGTGTCCTGCTGTGTCTTCGCTGTGTCCCCCGCTGTGTCCCGCTTTGTCCCTGCTGTGTACCCCGCTGTGTCCCGCTGTGTCCCCCTCTGTTTCCCACTGTGTCCCCTGCTGTGTCCCCACATTGTCACGCTGTATTTCGCTGTATCCGGCTGTGTCCTCGCTCTGTCTCCCTCAGTGTCCATCTCTGTCACGCTCTGTCCCTTCTGTGTCCCTCTGTGTCCAGCTCTGTCCCCGCTGTGTTTCCTCTGTGTCCCGCTGTGTACCCTTCTGTGTCCAGCTGTGTCCCCTCTGTGTCCCGCTGTGTCCCTTCTCTGTCCCCCGCTGTCCACCGCTGTGTCCCCCGGCTGTGTCCCGCAGTGTCCCCGCTGTGTCCCGCTGTGTCCTACTGTGTCCCGTGGTGTCCCGCTTTTTTCCCACTATGTCCCCTGCTGAGTCCCCTCTGTGTCCCCGCTCTGTCCAGCTGTGTCTTCGCTGTGTCCTCCGCTGTCTCCTGCTTTGTCCCACGCTGTGTCCTAGTGTGTCACAATGTGTCCCTGCAGTGTCCGCCGCTGTGTCCCGCTGTGTCCCGCTGTGTCCCCCGCTGTGTCCTGCTGGGTCCAGCTGTGTCCCCGCTGTGTCTCCACTGTGTCCCGCTATGTCCCCCGCTGTGTCTCCGCTGTGTCCCGCTGTGTCCCCCGCTGTGTCCGGCTGTGTCCCGCTGTGTCCCCCGCTGTGTCCCGTTGTGTCCCCCGCTGTGTCCTGCTGTGTCCACTGCTGTGACCCCGTTGTGCCTTGCTGTGTCCCGCTGTGTCCCACACTGTCCCCCGCTGTGTCCTTGCTGTGTCCCTCTGTGTCCCGCTGTGTCCCAAATTGTCCCCAGCTGTGTCCCGCTGTGTCACCGCTCTGTCCCGCTGTGTCCTCGCTGTGTCCCCTGCTGTGTCCTTCTTTGTCCCTGCTGTGTACACCGCTGTGTCCCGCTGTGTCCCCCACTGTGTCCCGCTGTGTCCCCTGCTGTGTCCCCACTGTGTCATGCTTTGTTTCGTTGTGTCCAGCTGTGTCCTCGCTCTGTCTCCCTCAGTGTCCACCTGTGTCACGCTCTGTCCCCTCTGTGTCCCTCTGTGTCCAGCTCTGTCCCCGCTGTGTGTCCGCTGTGCCCCGCTGTGTACCCTTCTGTGTCCAGCTGTGTCCCCTCTGTGTCCCGCTGTGTCCCTTCTCTGTCCCCCGCTGTCCACCGCTGTGTCTCCTGGCTGTGTCCCGCAGTGTCCCCGCTGTGTCCCGCTGTGTCCTACTGTGTCCCGTGGTGTCCCGCTTTTTTCCCTCTATGTCCCCTGCTGAATCCCTTCTGTGTCCCCGCTGTGTCCAGCTGTGTCCTCGCTGTGTCCTCTGCTGTCTCCCGCTTTGTCCCACGCTGTGTCCTACTGTGTCCCACTGTGTCCCTGCTGTGTCCCCCGCTGTGTCCCGCTGTGTCCCGCTGTGTCCCACGCTGTGACCTGCTGTGTCCCGCTGTGTCCCCGCTCTATAGACGCTGTGTCCCGCTGTGTCCCCCGCTGTGTCCCGCTGGGTCCCGCTGTGTCCCCCGCTGTGTCCCGCTGTGTCCCCGCAGGTTCACCGCTGTTTCACGCTGTGTCCTGCTGTGTTCCGTGGTGTCCCGCTTTGTCCCCCGCTGTGTCCCGCTTTGTCCACTGCTGGGTCCCGGCTGTGTCCCGCTGTGTCTCGCTGTGTCCCTCTGTGTCCTTGCTTTGTCCCATGCTGTGTTAAGCTGTGTCCTCCCTGTGTCCCCCGCTGTGTCCCGCTGTGTCCCCCGCTGTGCCCCGCAGTGTCCCGCTGTGTCCCGCTGGGTCCCGCTGGGTCCCCCGCTGTGTCCCGCTGTATCCCACACTGTGCCCCGCAGTGTCCCGATGTGTCCTGCTCTGTCCCCCACTGTGTCCCCCGCTGAGTCCTCTATGTGTCGCTGCTGTGTCCCTCTGTGTCCTCGCTGTGTCCCCTGCTGTCTCCCGCTTTGTCCCACGCTGTGTCCCACTGTGTCCCGCTGTGTCCTCGCTGTGTCCCCTGCTGTGTCCTGCTGTGTTCCCGCTGTGTCCCAAGCTGTGTCCCGCTGTGTCCCGCTGTGTGCCCCGCTGTGTCCCACTATGTTGCCGCAGTGTCCCCGCTGTGTCCTCGCTGTGTTCCCCGCTGTGTCCCGCTGTGTCACCCGCTGTGTCTCGCTGTGTCTACTGCTGTGTCCCCACTGTGTCCCGCTGTGTCCTCGCTGTTTCCCACGCTGTGTTCTGCTGTGTCCTCACTGTGTCCCCCGCTGTGTCCCGTTGTGTCCCCATCTGTGTACCCCACTGTGTCCCGCTGTGTCCCCGCTGTATCGACGCTGTGTCCCGCTGTGTCCTCCCTGTGTTCCCCACTGTGTCCCGCTATGTACCCCTCTGTGTCCCTCGCTGTGACCCGCTGTGTCCCGCTGTGTATTGCTGTGTCCTCCGCTGTGTCCCGCTGTGTCCCCGCTGTGTCCCAATGTGTCCACGCTGTGTCCCGTGCTGGGTCCCGCTGGGTCCCCCCTGTTTCCCCCGCTGTGTCCCGCTGTGTCCAGCTGTGTCCCCCGCTGTGTCCCCCGCTGTGTCCCCCGCAGTGTCAGCGCTGTGTCCCGCTGTGTCCTAGCTGTGTCCCCCGCTGTCTCCTGCTCTGTACCCCGCTGTGTCTCAAGCTTTGTCCCCGCTGTGATCCACTGTGTCCCGCTGTGTCCCGCTGTGCCCCCACTGTGTCCCGTTGTGTTCACAGCTGTGTACCACGCTGTGTAACGCTGTGAATACCGCTGTATCGACGCTGTGTACCGCTGGGTCCCGCTGTGTCCTCACTGTGTTCCCCGCTGGGTCCCGCTGTGTCCCCCCTGTGTGCCCCGCTGTGTCCCACTGTGTCCCGCTGTGTCCCAAAAAAAGTGTCCCCCTCTGTGTCCCTATGTGTCCCACGCTTGTCCCCCTGTG
>NW_012286819.1:0-9693 GCF_000151885.1 Dipodomys ordii
TCAGCTTTGTACCCGCTGTGTCTCGCTGTGTTCCCACGCTCTGTCCCAGACTGTGTCCCGCAGTGTCCCCCGCTGTGTCCCACTGTGTCCCCCGCTGTGTCCCGCTGTGTCCCCCGCTGAGTCCCCGTTGTGTCACCGCTGTGTCCCGCTGTGTCCTCGCTGTGTCCCCTGCTTTCTCCCACTCTGTCCCCCGCTGTGTCTCACGCTTTGTCCCTGCTGTGTCCCACTGTGTTCCGCTGTGTCCGGCTGTGCCCCCACTGTGTCCCGTTGTGTCCACAGCTGTGTACCACGCTGTGTAACGCTGTGTCCCCGCTGTATCGACGCTGTGTCCCACTGTGTCCCTGCTGTGTCCCCCGCTGTGTCCCGCTGTGTCCCGCTGTGTCCTCCGCTGTGACCTGCTGTGTCACGCTGTTTCCCCGCTGTGTCCCTGCTGTGTCCCGCTGTGTCCCCTGATGTGTCCCGCTGGGTCCCGCTGTGTCCCCCGCTGTGTCCCACTGTGTCCCCGCTGGTTCACCGCTGTTTCACGCTGTGTCCTGCTGTGTTCCGTGGTGTCCCGATTTGTCCCCCGCTGTGACCCTCTGTGTCCACTGCTGGGTCCCCGCTGTGTCCCGCTGTGTCTCGCTGTGTCCCGCTGTGTCCTCGCTCTGTCCCATGCTGTGTTAAGCTGTGTCCTCCCTGTGTCCCGCTGTATCCCCCGCTGTGCCCCGCAGTGTCCCGCTGTGTCCCGCTGGGTCCCCCGCTGTGTCCCGCTGTGTCCCACGCTTTGTCCCCACTGGGTCCCGCTGTGTCTCCGCTCTGTCCCCCACTGTGTCCCCCGCTGAGTCCTCTATGTGTCGCCACTGTGTCCCGCTGTGTCCTCGCTGTGTCCCCTGCTATCTCCCGCTTTGTCCCACGATGTGTCCCGCTGTGTCCTGCTGTGTCCTCGCTGTGTCCCTGGCTGTTTCCTGCTGTGTTCCCGCTGTGTCCCAAGCTGTGTCCCGCTGTGTCCCGCTGTGTGCCCCGCTGTGTCCTGCTGGGTGCCGCTGTGTCCCCGCTGTGTCCCCGCTGTGTCCTCGCTGTGTCCCGCTGTGTCTACTGCTGTGTCCCCACTGTGTCCCGCTGTGTCTCGCTGTGTCCCGCTGTGTCCTCACTGTTTCCCACGCTGTGTTCTGCTGTGTCCTCGCTGTGTCCCCCGCTGTGTCCCGTTGTGTCCCCAGCTGTGTACCCCGCTGTGTCCCGCTGTGTCCCCGCTGTATCGACGCTGTGTCCCGCTTGGTCCCGCTGTGTCCTCGCTGTGTTCCCCGCTGTGTCCCGCTGTTTACCCCTCTGTGTCCCCCGCTGTGTCCCGTTGTGTCCCGCTGTGTACTGCTGTGTCACCCTCTGAGTCCCGCTGTGTCCCCGCTGTGTCCTCGCTGTGTCCCGCGCTGGGTCCCGCTGTGTCCCCCCTGTGTCCCCCCTGTGTCCCCCGCTGTGTCCCGCTGTGTCCCGCTGTGTTTCCTGCTGTGTCCTCTGCTCTGTTCCACTGTGTCCCCCTCTGTGTCCTGCTGTGTACCACTGTGTACCCCCTGTGTCCCCCGCTGTGTCCTGCTGTGTCCCCAGCTGTGTCCCGTTGTGTCCACACTGTGTTCCCCGTGTGTCCCGCTGTGTACCCCGCTGTGTCCCGCTGTGTCACACTGTGTCCCGCTCTTTCTCCACTGTGTCCCGGTGTGTCCCGCTGTGTCCCTGCTGTGTGCCCGGTGAGTCCCGCTGTGTACCCCGCTTTGTCTAGCTGTGTCACTGCTGTGTCCCGCTGTGTACTCCTGTGTCCCCCGCTGAGTCCCGCTGTGTCCCCGCTGTGTCCCAATGTGTCCTCCCTGTATCCCCCCGTGTCCTGCTGTGTCCCCCCTGTGTCCCACGCTGTGTCCCGCTGAGTTCCTCTGTGTCCCCTGCTGTGTCCCCCGCTCTGTCCCACTGTGTCCCCCTCTGTGTCCCGCTGTGTCCCTCTGTGTACTGCAGTGTCCCCCGCTGAGTCCCGCTGTGTCCCCGCTGTGTCCCAATGTGTCTTCGCTGTGTCCCCCGCTGTGTCCCCCTCTGTCCCCCGCTGTGTCCCGCTGTGTCCACTGCTGTGTCCACATTGTGTCCCGCTGTTTCCCCCGCTGTGTCCCGCTGTGTCGTCACTGTGTCCCGCTGTGTCCTTGCTGTGTCCACCGTGTGTCCCGCAGTGTACCCCGCTGTGTCCCCCGTGTGTCCTGCTGTGTACCCCGCTGTTTCCCGCTGTGTCACGCTTTGTGTCGCTCTTTCCCCACTGTGTCCCGTTGTATCCCGGCTGTAATCTGCTGTTTCTCGCTTTGTACCCGTTGTGTCTCTCTGTGTCCCCCGCTCTGTCCCCCGCTGTGTCCCGCCTTGTCCCCCTCTGTGTCCCGCTGTGTCCTGCTGTGTCCCCCGCTGTGTCCCGCTGTATCCACGCAGTGTCCCGCTTTATCCCACTGTGTCCCGCTGTGTTCCGTGTTGTCCCGTTTGTGCCCCTCAGTGTCCCCCGCTGTGTCCCAACTGTGTCCCCGCTGTGTCCCGCTGTGTCCTCGCTCTGTCCCCTGCTGTGTCCTGCTCTGTTCCCCGCTGTGTCGCCCACTTTGTCCCCACTGTGCCCCTCTGTGTCCCGCTGTGTCCCGCTGTGTCCCGCTGTATCCCGCTATGTCCCCCACTATGTCCCGTTGTGTCCCCAGCTGTGTACCCCGCTGTGTCCCGCTGTGTCCCCGCTGTATCGAAGCTATGTCCCGCTGGGTCCCGCTGGGTCCTCTTTGTGTACCCCGCTGTGTCCCACTGTGTCCCCCGCTGTGTCCCTCGCTGGGTTCCGCTGTGTCCCCTGCTGTGTCCCGCTGTATCCTCCCTGTGTCCCCTGCGGTGTCCCGCTGTGTCCCCTGCTGTGTCACTCGCTGTGTCCCTGCTGTGCCCCACTGTGTCCCACTGTGTCCCGCTGTGTCCTGCTGTGTCCCCCGCTGAGTTCCGCTGTGTACCCGCTGTGGCCCAATGTGTCCTCGCTGTGTCCCCCGCTGTGTCCCGCTGTGTCCCGCTGTGTCCCTCTGTGGCACCTGCTGTATCCCCGCTCTGTTCCGCTCTGTGCCCCGCTTTGTCCGGCTGTGTCCACTGCTGTGACCCCGTTGTGCCTTGCTGTGTCCGGCTCTGTACCCCACTGTGTCCAGCTGTGTCCCCGCTGTGTCCCGTTGTGTCCCCCACTGTGTCCCAATGTGTCCCCTGCTGTGTCCCCCACTGTGTCCCGCTGTGTCCCCTGCTGTGTCTGGCTGTGTCCCCCGCTGTGTCCACTGCTGTGACTCCGTTGTACCTTGCTGTGTCCCACTGTATCCCCCACTATGTCCCGCTGTGTCCTCGCTGTGTCCCATTGTGTCCCCGCTGTTTCCCCGCTGGGTCCTGCTGGGTCCCGCGGTGTCCCGCTGGGTCCCCCACTTTGTCCCGCTGTGTCCCCGCAGTGTCCCCGCTGTGTCCCGCTGTATCCCACTGTGTCCTGTGGTGTCCCGATTTGTCCCCCGCTATGTCCCCTGCTGAGTCCCCTCTGTGTCCCCGCTGTGTCCCGCTGTGTCCCCCGCTGTGTCCCGATGTGTCCCCCGCTGTGTCCCGCTGTGTCCCGCTGTGTCCTGCTGGGTCCCGCTGGGTCCCCGCTGTGTCCCCGCTGTGTCCCGCTGTGTCCCCGCAGGTTCACCGCTGTTTCATGCTGTGTCCCGCAATGTTCCGTGGTGTCCCGCTTTGTCCCCCGCTGTGGCCCCCCCTCAACCACCTGTGTCCCCGCTGTGTCCCGCTGTGTCCTCGCTGTGTCCGCCTCTGTCTCCTGCTCTGTCCACCGCTGTGTCTCACGCTTTGTCCCCGCTGGGTCCCGCTGTGTCCCGCTCTGTCCCCCACTGTGTCCCCCGCTGAGTCCTCTATGTGTCGCCGCTGTGTCCCGCTGTGTCCTCACTGTGTCCCCTGCTGTCTCCCGCTTTGTCCCACGCTTTGTCCCCGCTGGGTCCCGCTGTGTCCCGCTCTGTCCCCCATTGTGTCCCCCGCTGAGTCCTCTATGTGTCGCCACTGTGTCCCGCTGTGTCCTCGCTGTGTCCCCTGCTGTCTCCCACTTTGTCCCACGCTGTGTCCCGCTGTGTCCCGCTGTGTCCTCTCTGTGTCCCCCGCTGTGTCCTGCTGTGTTCCTGCTGTGTCCCAAGCTGTGTCCTGCTGTGTCCGGATGTGTGCCCCGCTGTGTCCCACTATGTTCCCGCAGTGTCCCCGCTGTGTTCCCCGCTGTGTCCCGCTGTGTCCCCCGCTGTGTCACGCTGTGTCTACTGCTGTGTCCCCACTGTGTCCCCCTGTGTCTCGCTGTGTCCCGCTGTGTCCTCGCTGTTTCCCACGCTGTGTTCTGCTGTGTGCTCGCTGTGTCCCCCGCTGTGTCCCGTTGTGTCCCCAGCTGTGTACCCCGCTGTGTCCCGCTGTGTCCCCGCTGTATCGACGTTGTATCCCGCTTGGTCCCGCTGTGTCCTTGCTGTGTTCCCCGCGTGTCCTGCTGTTTACCCCTCTGTGTCCTCCGCTGTGTCCCGCTGTGTCCCGCTGTGTACTGTTGTGCCCCCGCTGAGTCGCGCTGTATCCCCCCTGTGTCCCAATGTGTCCTCGCTGTGTCCCGTGCTGGGTCCCGCTGTGTCCCCGCTGTGTCCCAATGTGTCCTCGCTCTTTCCCACGCTGTGTTCTGCTGTGTCCTTGCTGTGTCCCCCGCGGTGTCCCGCTGTGTCCCCGCTGTATCGACGCTGTGTCCCGCTTGGTCCCGCTGTGTCCCCCCTGTGTCCCCCGCTGTGTCCCACTGTGTCCCGCTGTCTCCCCCGCTGTGCCCCTATGTGTCCCACGCTTTGTCCCCCTGTGTCCCCGCAGTTTCCCCGCTGTGTCCCGCTGTTTCCCACTGTGTTCTGTGGTGTCCCGCTTTGTCCCCCGCTGTGTCCCCCGGTGAGTCGCCGCTGTGTCCCCGCTTTGTCCCGCTGAGTCCTCCATGTGTCACCCGCTGTGTTCTGCTGTGTCCCCCGCTGTGTCCCACTGTGTCCACTGCTGGGTCCTGGCTGTGTCCCGCTGTGTCCGGCTGTGTCCTCACTGTGTCCCACTATGTGTTCCGCTGTGTCCTCGCTGTGTTCCCCGCTGTGTCCCGCTGTGTCCCCCGCTGTGCACTGCAGTGTCCCGCTCTGTCCCGCTGTGTCCTAGCTGTGTCCCGCTGTGTCCCCGCTGTCTCCAGCTCTGTCCCCTGCTGTGTCTCACGCTTTGTCCCCGCTGTGTCCCACTGCGATCCGCTGTGTACCGCTGTGCCACCACTGTGTCCCGTTGTGTCCACAGCTTTGTACCATGCTGTGTAACGCTGTGTCTCCGCTGTATCTACGCTGGGTCCCGCTGGGTCCCACTGTGTCCTCGCTGTGTTCCCCGCTGTGTCCAGCTGTTTCCCCCACTGTGTCCCCCTCTGTGTCCTGCTGTGTCCCCTGCCGTGTCCCGCTGTGTCCCTCTGCGTCCCCGCTGTGTCCCGCTGTGTCCCTCTTTGTCCCCCACTGTGTCCCGCAGTGACCCCGCTGTGTCCCGCTGTGTCCCCGCTGTATCGACGCTGTGTCCCGCTGGGTCCTGCTGTGTCCTCTCTTTGTTCCCCACTGTGTCCCGCTGTGTCCCCCGCTGTGTCCCTCGCTGTGTCCCCCGCTGTGTCTCGCTGTGTCCCGCTGTGTCCCACGCTGTGTCCTTGCTGTGTCCCCGCTGGGTCCCGCTGGGTCCCGCAGTGTCCCCCGCTGAGTCCCGCTGTGTCACTGCTGTGTCCCGCTGTGTCCCCGCTCTATCGACGCTGTGTCCCGCTGTGTCCTGCTGTGTCCCCCGCTGTGTCCCGCTTTGTCACCGCTGTGTCCCGCTGTGTCCTCGCTGTGTCCCCCGCTGTGTCCCGCTTTGTCACCGCTGTGTCCCGCTGCGTCCTCGCTGTGTCCCCCGCTGTGTCCCGCTTTGTCCCCTCTGTGTCCCGTTGTGTCCCGCTGTGTCCCCCGCTGTGTCCCGCTGTGTCCCCTGCTGTGTCCCCACTGTGTCACGCTGTTTTTTGCTGTGTCCGGCTGTGTCCTCGCTCTGTCTCCCTCAGTGTCCAGCTGTGTCACGCTCTGTCCTTTCTGTGTCCCTCTGTGTCCTGCTCTGTCCCCGCTGTGTGTCCGCTGTGTCCCGCTGTGTACCCTTCTGTGTCCAGCTGTGTCCCCTCTGTGTCCCGCTGTGTCCCTTCTCTGTCCCCCGCTGTCCACCGCTGTGTCACCTGGTGTGTCCCGCAGTGTCCCCGCTGTGTCCCGCTGTGTCCTACTGTGTCCCGTGGTGTCCCGCTTTTTTCCCTCTATGTCCCCTGCTGAGTCCCCTCTGTGTCCCCGCTGTGTCCAGCTGTGTCCTCGCTGTGTCCTCTGCTGTCTCCCGCTTTGTCCCACGCTGTGTCCTACTGTGTCCCAATGTGTCCCTGCTGCGTCCCCCGCTGTGTCCCGCTGGGTCCCGCTGTGTCCCCTGCTGTGTCCCGCTGTGTCCCCGCAGGTTCACTGCTGTTTCACGCTGTGTCCTGCTGTGTTCCGTGGTGTCCCGCTTTGTCCCCCGCTGTGTCCCGCTGTGTCCACTGCTGGGTCCGCGCTGGGTCCCGCTGTGTCTCGCTGTTTCCCGCTGTGTCCTCGCTTTGTCCCATGCTGTGTTCCGCTGTGTCCTCCCTGTGTCCCCCGCTGTATCCCGCTGTGTCCCCCGCTGTGCCCCGCGGTGTCCCGCTGTGTCCAGCTGTGTCCTGTGGTGTCCCGATTTGTCCCCCACTATGTCCCCTGCTGAGTCCCCTCTGTGTCCCCGCTGTGTCCCGCTGTGTCCTCCGCTGTGTCCCACTGTGTCCCCCGCTGTGTCCTGCTGTGTCCCGCTGTGTCCTGCTGTGTCACGCTGTGTCCTCCGCTGTGTCCCACTGTGTCCCCCGCTGTGTCCTGCTGTGTCCCGCTGTGTCCTGCTGGGTCCCGCAGTGTCCCCGCTGTGTCCCGCTGTGTCCCCCGCTGTGTCCCGCTGTGTCCCCGCAGGTTCACCGCTGTTTCACGCTGTGTCCCGCTGTGTTCCGTGGTGTCCCGCTTTGTCCCCCGCTGTGGCCTCCTTGAGCCACCTCTGTGTCCCCGCTGTGTCCCGCTGTGTCCTCGCTGTGTCCCCTGCTGTCTCCCGCTCTGTACCACGCTGTGTCTCAAGCTTTGTCCCCGCTGTGTCCCACTGTGTCCCGCTGTGTCCCGCTGTGCCCCCACTGTGTCCCGATGTGTTCACAGGTGTGTACCACGCTGTGTATCGTTGGGTCCCCGCTGTATCGACGCTGTGTAACGCTGGGTACCGCAGTGTCCTCGCTGTGTCCCCCGCTGTGACCCGCTGTGTCCCCCACTGTGTCCCCCGCTGTGTCCCTATGTGTCCCACGCTTTGTCTCCCTGTGTCCCCGCAGTTTCCCCGCTGTGTCCCGCTGTTTCCCACTGTGTTCTGTGGTGTCCCGCTTTGTCCCCCGCTGTGTCCCCCGGTGAGTCGCCGCTGTGTCCCCGTTTTGTCCCGCTGAGTCCTCCATGTGTTCCCCGCTGTGTCCTGCTGTGTCCGGCTGTGTCCCCCGCTGTGTCCCACTGTGTCCTCACTGTGTCCCCCTCTGTGTCCCGCTGTGTCCCCCGCTATGTCCCGCTGTGTCCAGCTGTGTCCCGCTCTGTCCCCGCTTTGTGCCCGCTGTGTCCCGCTGTGTACTCCGTTGTGTCCAGCTGTGTCACCGCTGTGTCCCGCTGTGTCCTCTCTTTGTCTCCACTGTCCCCCGCTGTGTCCCCCGTTGTGTCCCGCTATGTCCCGCTGTGTCCCCTGCTTTGTCCTGCTGTGTCGACGCAGTGTTCCCTCTGTGTCCTGCTGTGTCACACTGTGTCCCATGGTGTCCCGCTTTTTTCCCCGCTGTTTCCCCCGCTGAGTCCCCTTTGTGTCCCCACTGTGTCCCGCTGTGTCCCGCTGTGTCCTAGCTGTGTCCCCCACTGTGTCCCGCTGTGTCCCCGCTGGGTCACAAGCTGTGTCCTGCTGTGTCACGCTGTGTACCCCGCTGTGTCCTGCTATGTTCCCGCAATGTCCCTGCTGTGTCCGCTGTGTCCCACTGTGTCCTTGCTGTGTCCCCCGCTGTGCCCCGTTGTGTCCCCAGCTGTGTACCCCGCTCTGTCCCGCTGTGTCCCCGTTGTAATGACGCTGCGTCCCGCTGGGTCCTGCTGTGTCCTCGCTGTGTCCCGCTGTGTACCCCTCTGTGTCCCCCGCTGTGTCCCGCTGTGTCCCGATGTGTACTGCTGTGTCCCCCGCTGAGTCCCGCTGTGTCCCCGCTGTGTCCAAATGTGTACTCACTGTGTCCCCCGCTGTGTCTCGCTGTGTCCCCCCTGTGTCCCCCGCTGTGTCCTGCTGTGTCCTCAATGTGTCCCCCGCTGTGTCCCGTTGTGTCCCCAGCTGTGTACCCCGCTGTGTCCCACTGTGTCCTCGCTGTATCGACGCTGTGTCCCGCTGTGTCCCCCGCTGTTTCCCCGCTGTGTCCCTCTATGTACCCCGCTGTGTATAGTTTTGTCTCTGATGTGTCTCGCTGTGTCTCACGCTCTGTCCCCCGCTGTGTCCCGCTGTGTCCCCCACTCTGTCCCGCTGTGTCCCGCTGTTTCCCCGCAGGGTCACCGCTGTTTCGCGCTGTGTCCCGCTGTGTCAGTGGTGTCCCGCTTTGTCCCCCGCTGTGTCCCCAGCTGAGTCCCCGCTGTGTCCCCGCTGTGTCCTTCTGAGTCCCCCACTGTCTCCCGCTCTGTCTCCCACTGTGTCTCACGCGTTATCCCGTCTGTGTCCCACTCTGTCCTGCTGTGTCCCGCTGTGTCCACCACTGTATCCCTTTGTGTCCCCAGCTGTGTAACCCGCTGTGTAACGCTGTGAATCCCGCTGTATCAAGGCTGTGTCCCGCTGGGTCCCGCTGTGTCCTTGCTCTGTTATTCGTGGTGTCCCCCTCTGTCCCCCACTGTGTACCCTGCTCTGTCCTACTGTGTCCCCCGCTGTGTCCCGTTTTGTCCCGCTGTGTCCCCCGCTGTGTCCCTGCTGTGTCCCTGCTGAGTCCCAGCTGTGTCACGCTGTGTCCTGCTGTGTCCTGTTGTGTCATCGCTCTGTCCTCCGCTGTGTCCCGCTGTGTCCTCTGCTGTGTCCCGCTGTGTCACTCTGTGTCCCACTGTATCCCGCTGTGACCCCGCTGAGTCCCCGCTGTGTCCCCTGCTGTCTCCCACTCTGTCCCCCGCTGTGTCTCACGCTTTGTCCCCGCTGTGTCCCACTGTGTCCCGCTGTGTCCCGCTGTGCCCACACTGTGTCCTGTTGTGTCCACAGCTGTGTACCACGCTGTGTAACGCTGTGTCCCCGCTGTATCTACGCTGTTCCTCGCTGTGTCCCGCTGTGTCCCCCGCTGTGTCCCCCGCTGTGTCCCACTGTGTCCTCACTGTGTCCCCCTCTGTGTCCCGCTGTGTCCCCCGCTATGTCCCGCTGTGTCCAGCTGTGTCCCGCTCTGTCCCCGCTTTGTGCCCGCTGTGTCCCGCTGTGTACTCCATTGTGTCCAGCTGTGTCACCGCTGTGTCCCGCTGTGTCCTCTCTTTGTCTCCACTGTCCCCCGCTGTGTCCCGCTGTGTCCCGCTGTGTCCCCAGAACATTGTCCCGCTGTGTCGACGCAGTGTTCCCTCTGTGTCCTGCTGTGTG
>NW_012286820.1:0-3655 GCF_000151885.1 Dipodomys ordii
TCACCGCTGTGTCCTGCTGTGTTCCCGCTGTGTCCCAAGCTGTGTCCCGCTGTGTGCCCCGCTGTGTCCTGCTGTGTCCCGCTGTGTCCCCGCTGTGTCCTCGCTGTGTTCCCCGCTGTGTCCCGCTGTGTCCCCCGCTGTGTCCCGCTGTGTCTACTGCTGTGTCCCCACTGTGTCCCTCTGTGTCTCACTGTGTCCCGCTGTGTCCTCGCTGTTTCCCACGCTGTGTTCTACTGTGTCCTCGCTGTGTCCCCCGCTGTGTCCCGTTGTGTACCCAGCTGTGTACCCGGCTGTGTTCCGCTGTGTCCCCGCTGTATCGACGCTGTGTCCCGCTTGGTCCCGCTGTGTCCTCGCTGTGTTCCCCGCAGTGTCCCACTGTTTGCTCCTCTGTGTCCCCCGCTGTGTCCCGCTGTGTCCTGCTGTGTACTGCTGTGTCCCCCGCTGAGTCCCGCTGTGTCCCCGTTTTGTCCCAATGTGTCCTTGCTGTGTCCTGCGCTGGGTCCGGCTGTGTCCCCCCTGTGTCCCCCGCTGTGTCCCGCTGTGTCCGGCTGTGTCCCCCGCTGTGTCCCCCGCTGTGTCCCCCGCAGTGTCAGCGCTGTGTCCCGCTGTGTCCTCGCTGTGTCCCACTGTATCTCGCTGTGCCCCCACTGTGTCCCGTTGTGTTCACAGCTGTTTACCACGCTGTGTAACGCTGTGTCCCCGCTGTATCGACGCTGTGTACCGCTGGGTCCCGCTGTGTCCTCGCTGTGTTCCCCGCTGTGTCCCGCTGTGTCCCCCACTGTGTCCCCTGCTGTGTCCCTATGTGTCCCACGCTTTGTCCCCCTGTGTCCCCGCAGTTTCCCCGCTGTGTCCCGCTGTTTCCCACCGTGTTCTGTGATGTCCCGCTTTGTCCCCCGCTGTGTCCCCCGATGAGTCGCCGCTGTGTCCCCGCTTTGTCCCGCTGAGTCCTCCATGTGTCCCCCGCTGTGTCCCGCTGTGTCCCCCGCTGTGTCCCGCTGTGTCCACTGCTGGGACCCGGCTGTGTCCCGCTGTGTCCCACTGTGTCCCGCTGTGTCCTCACTGTGTCCCACTCTGTGTTCCGCTGTGCCCTCGCTTTGTCCCCCCCTGTGTCCCGCTGTGTCCCCCGCTGTGCCCTTCAGTGTCCTGCTCTGTCCCGCTGTGTCCTCGCTGTGTCACGCTGTGTCCTGCTGTGTCCCCCACTGTTTCCCCAGCTGTGTCTGGCTGTGTCCCCCACTGTGTCCCGCTCTGTCCCCCTCTGTGTCCCGCTGTGTCCCCCGCTGTGTCCCACTGTGTCCCCGCAGTGTCACTGCTGTTTCCTGCTGTGTCCCGCTGTGTTCTGTGGTGTCCCTCTTTCTCTCCCGCTGTGTCCCCCGCTGTGTCCCGCTGTGTCCGACTGTGTCCCGCTCTGTCCCCGCTGTGTCCCGCTGTGTCCCCGCTGTGTGCCCACTGTGTCCCGCTGTTTCCCCCGCTTTGTCCTACTGTGTCCCCGCAGTGTCCTGCTGTGTCCCACTGTGTCACACTGTGTCCCGTGGTGTCCCTCTTTGTCCCCCGCTGTGTCCACCGCTGAGTCCCCTCTTTGTGGCCGCTGTATCTTGCTGTGTCCTCGCTGTGTCCCCCGCTGTCTCCCGCTTTGTCCCCCGCTGTGTCCCCGCTGTGTCACGCTATGTCCTCGCTGTTTCCCCCGCTGTGTCCCGCTGTGTCCCCACTATGTCCCCAGCTGTGTCCCGCTGTGTCCCGCTATATACCCCGCTGTGTCCCGCTATGTTCCCGCAGTATCCCGCTTTGTCCCGCTGTGTCCTCGCTGTGTCCCCCGCTGTGTCCCGTTGTGTCCCCAGCTGTGTACCTCGCTGTGTCCCGCTGTGTCCACGCTGTATCGACGCTGGGTCCAACTGGGTCCCGCTGTGTCCTCCCTGTGTCCCCAGCTATGTCCCGCCGTGTCTGCCACTGTGTCCCGCTGTGTCTACTGCTTTGTCCCCGCTGTGTCCCGCTGTGTCCCGCTGTGTCCCGCTGTGTCCTCGCTGTGTCCCCCGCTGTCTCCCGCTTTGTCCCCCGCTTTGTTCTGCTGTATCACGCTGTGTCCTCCCTGTGTCCCCCGCTGTATCCCGCTGTGTCCCCGCTATGTTCCCAGCAGTGTCCCGCTGTGTTCCGCTGTGTCCCCCGCTGTGTCCCGCTATGTTCCCGCAGTGTCCCGCTGTGTCCCGCTGTGTCCTCGCTGTGTCCCCCGCTGTGTCCCATTGTGTCCCCAGCTGTGTTCCTCGCTGTGTCCCGCTGTGTCCCCGCTGTATCGACGCTGGGTCCCACTGGGTCCTGCTGTGTCCTCCCTGTGTCCCCAGCTATGTCCCGCCGTGTCCGCCAGTGTGTCCCGCTGTGTCTACTGCTTTGTCGCCGCTGTGTCCCGCTGTGTCCCGCTGTGTCCTCGCTGTGTCCCACGCTGTGTTCTGCTGTGGCCTCGCTTTTTTCCTCGCTGTGTCCCGCTGTGTACCCCTCTGTGTCCCCCGCTGTTTCCCGCTGTGTCCCCCGCTGTGTCCCCGCTGTGTCCCGCTGTGTACTGTGCGTAGCCCGCTGAGTCCCGCTGTGTCCCCGCTGTGTCCCAATGTGTCCTCGCTCTGTCCCCCGCTGTGTACCGCTGTGTCCTTCCTGTGTCCCCGCTGTGTCCCGCTGTGTCCCGCTGTGTCCCCCGCTGTGTCCCCCGCTATGTCCCGCTGTGTCCCCCACTGTGTCCCGCTCTGTCCTTGCTGTGTCCCCCACTGTGTGCTACTGTGTCCTCGCTGTGTCCCCCGCTGTGTCGCGCTGTGTCCTTTTGTGTCACGCTATTTCCCCGCTGTGTCCCTCTGTGTACCTCGCTGTGTCCAGCTTTGTCCCCGCTGTGTCTCGCTGTGTCCCACGCTCTGTCCCACACTGTGTCCCGCAGTGTTCCCCGCTGTGTCCTGCTGTGTTCCCCGCTGTGTCCCGCTGTGTCCCCCGCTGAGTCCCCGCTGTGTCACCGCTGTGTCCCGCAGTTTCCTCGCTGTGTCCCCTGCTGTCTCCCTCTCTGTCCCCCGCTGTGTCTCACGCTTTGTCCCTGCTGTGTCCCACTGTGTCCCGCTGTGTCCGGCTGTGCCCCCACTGTGTCCCGTTGTGTCCACAACTGTGTACCACGCTGTGTAACGCTGTGTCCCCGCTGTATCGACTCTCTGTCCCACTGTGTCCCGCTGTGTCCTCGCTGTGTTCCCCGCTGTGTCCCGCTGTGTCCCCTGCTGTGTCCCCCGCTGTGTCCTTGCTGTGTCCCCTGCTGTGTCCCGCTGTGTCCTCACTGGGTCCCCGACTGTGTCCCGCTGTGTCCCCCGCTGTGTCCCGCATGTCCGGCTATGTCCTTCTCTGTCCCCGCTGTGTCCGGCTGTGTCCAGCTGTGTCCCCGCTGTGTGCCTGTTGTGTCCCGCTGTGTCCCACTGTGTCCCCGCTGTGTTCCGCTGTGTCCCCCGCTCTGTCCCCCGCTGTGTCCTTGCTGTGTCCCTGCTGTGTCCCGCTCTGTCCTCACTGGGTCCCCCACTGTGTCCCGCTGTGTCCCCCGCTGTGTCCCGCTGTTTTCGGCTATGTCCCTCTCTGTCCCCGCTGTGTCCCGCTGTGTCCCCGCTGTAGTGCCTGCTGTGTCCCGCTGTGTCCCACTGTGTCCCCG
>NW_012286821.1:0-2793 GCF_000151885.1 Dipodomys ordii
TCCCCCACTGTGTCCCGCAGTGACCCCGCTGTGTCCCGCTGTGTCCCCGCTGTATCGACGCTGAGTCCCGCTGAGTCCTGCTGTGTCCTCTCTGTGTTCCCCACTGTGTCCCGCTGTGTCCCCTGCTGTGTCCCTCGCTGTGTCCCCCGCTGTGTCCCGCTGTGTCCCGCTGTGTCCCCCGCTGTGTCCCCCGCTGAGTCCCGCTGTGTCACCGCTGTGTCCCGCTCTGTCCCTGCTCTATCGACTCTGTTTCCCGCTGTGTCCCGCTGTGTCCCCCGCTGTGTCCCGCTTTGTCACCGCTGTGTCCCGCTGTGTCCTCGCTGTGTCCCCCGCTTTGTCCCTTCTGTGTACCCCGTTGTGTCGCGCTGTGTCCCCCGCTGTGTCTCGCTGTGTCCCCTGCTGTGTCCCCACTCTGTCACGCTGTGTTTCGCTGTGTCCGGCTGTGTCCTCGCTCTGTCTCCCTCAGTGTCCAGCTGTGTCACGCTCTGTCCCTTCTGTGTCCCTCTGTGTCCAGCTCTGTCCCCGCTGTGTGTCCAGCTGTGTCACGCTCTGTCCCTTCTGTGTCCCTCTGTGTCCAGCTCTGTCCCCGCTGTGTGTCCGCTGTGTCCCGTTATGTACCCTTCTGTGTCCAGCTGTGTCCCCTCTGTGTCCCGCTGTGTCCCTTCTCTGTCCCCTGCTGTCCACCGCTGTGTCCCCTGGCTGTGTCCCGCAGTGTCTCCGCTGTGTCCCGCTGTGTCATACTGTGTCACGTGGTGTCCCGCTTTTTTCCCTCTATGTCCCCTGCTGAGTCCCCTCTGTGTCCCCGCTGTGTCCAGCTGTGTCCTCGCTGTGTCCTCCGCTGTCTCCTGCTTTGTCCCACACTGTGTCCTACTGTGTCCCAATGTGTCCCTGCAGTGTCCCCCGCTGTGTCCCGCTGTGTCCCCCGCTGTGTCTTGCTGAGTCCCTCTGTGTCCCCGCTGTGTCTCCACTGTGTCCCCCGCTGTGCCCCCGCTGTGTCCCGCTGTGTCCCCCGCTGTGTCCCGCTGTGTCCCCCGCTGTGTCCTGCTGTGTCCACTGCTGTGACCCCGTTGTGCCTTGCTGTGTCCCGCTGTGTCCCCCACTGTCCCCCGCTGTGTCCTTGCTGTGTCCCTCTGTGTCCCGCTGTGTCCCAAAGTGTCCCCAGCTGTGTCCCGCTGTGTCACCGCTGTGTCCCGCTGTGTCCTCGCTGTGTTCCCTGCTGTGTCCTTCTTTGTCCCTGCTCTGTACACCGCTGTGTCCCGCTGTGTCCCCCACTGTGTCCCGCTGTGTCCCCTGCTGTGTCCCCACTGTGTGACGCTGTGTTTCGCTGTGTCCGGCTGTGTCCTTGCTCTGTCTCCCTCAGTGTCCACCTGTGTCACTCTCTGTCCCCTCTGTGTCCCTCTTTGTCCAGCTCTGTCGCCGCTGTGTGTCCGCTGTGCCCCGCTGTGTACCCTTCTGTGTCCAGCTGTGTCCCCTCTGTGTCCCGCTGTGTCCCTTCTCTGTCCCCCGCTGTCCACCGCTGTGTCTCCTGGCTGTGTCCCGCAGTGTCCCCGCTGTGTACCGCTGTGTCCTACTGTGTCCCGTGGTGTCCCGCTTTTTTCCCTCTATGTCCCCTGCTGAGTCCCCTCTGTGTCCCCGCTGTGTCCAGCTGTGTCCTCGCTGTGTCCTCCGCTGTCTCCCGCTTTGTCCCACGCTGTGTCCTACTGTGTCCCACTGTGTCCCTGCTGTGTCCCCCGCTGTGTCCCGCTGTGTCCCGCTGTGTCCCCCACTGTGACCTGCTGTGTCCCGCTGTGACCCGCTGTGTCCCCGCTGTGTCCCGCTGTGTCCCCCGATGTGTCCCGCTGGGTCCCGCTGTGTCCCCCGCTGTGTCCCGCTGTGTCCCCGCAGGTTCACCGCTGTTTCACGCTATGTCCTGCTGTGTCGCGTGGTGTCCCGCTTTGTCCCCCGCTGTGTCCCGCTGTGTCCACTGCTGGGTCCCTGCTGTGTCCCGCTGTGTCTCGCTGTGTCCCGCTGTGTCCTCGCTTTTTCGCATGCTGTGTTAAGCTGTGTCCTCCCTGTGTCCCCCGCTGTGTCCCCCGCTGTATACCCCGCTGTGCCCCGCAGTGTCCCGCTGTGTCCCGCTGGGTCCCCCGCTGTGTCCCGCTGTGTCCCCCGCTGTCCCCCGCAGTGTCCCGCTGTGTCCCGCTCTGTCCCACACTGTGTCCCCCGCTGAGTCCTCTATGTGTCGCCGCTGTGTCCCGCTGTGTCCTCGCTGTGTCCCCTGCTGTCTCCTGCTTTGTCCCACGCTGTGTCCCGCTGTGTCCTCGCTGTGTCCCCCGCTGTGTCCCGCTATGTTCCCGCAGTGTCCCCGCTGTGTCCTGGTGTGTCCCACTGTGTCCCGTGGTGTCCCAGTTTGTCCTTCGCTGTGTCCCCAGGTGAGTCCCCGCTGTGTCCCGCTGTGTCCCCCACTGGGTCCCGCTGTGTCCCCGCAGGGTCACCGCTGTTTCCCGCTGTGTCCCGCTGTGTCCCGCTGTGTCCCTGCTGTGACCCTCTCTGTCCCCGCTGTACTGACGCTGTGTCCCGGTGTGTCCCGCTGTGTCTGCGCTGTGTTTCCGGCTGTGTCCCGCTGTGTACACCTCTGTGTCCCCTGCTGTGTCCCGCTGTGTCCCCTCTCTGTCCCCTGCTGTCCCCCGCTGTGTCCCCTGCTGTGTCTCACTGTGTCGCCCGCTTTGTCCCGCTGTGCCCCTGCAGTGTCCCCGCTGTGTCACCACTGTTTCACACTGTGTCCCGTGTTGTCCCGCTTTGTCCCCCCCTGTG
>NW_012286822.1:0-7297 GCF_000151885.1 Dipodomys ordii
CGCTTTGTTTCGCTGTGGCCGGCTGTGTCCTCGCTCTGTCTCCCTCATGTGTCCACCTGTGTCACGCTCTGTCCCCTCTGTGTCCCTCTGTGTCCAGCTCTGTCCCCGCTGTGTGTCCGCTGTGTCCCGCTGTGTACCCTTCTCTGTCCAGCTGTGTCCCCTCTGTGTCCCGCTGTGTCCATTCTCTGTCCCCCGCTGTCCACCGCTGTGTCTCCTGGCTGTGTCCCGCAGTGTCCCCGCTGTGTCCCGCTCTGTCCTACTGTGTCCCGTGGTGTCCCGCTTTTTTCCCTCTATGTCCCCTGCTGAGTCCCCTCTGTGTCCCCGCTGTGTCCAGCTGTGTCCTCGCTGTGTCCTCTGCTGTCTCCCGCTTTATCCCACGCTGTGTCCTACTGTGTCCCACTGTGTCCCTGCTGTGTCCCCCGCTGTGTCCCGCTGTGTCCTGCTGTGTCCCCCGCTGTCTCCCACTTTGTCCCACGCTGTGTCCCGCTCTATCCCGCTGTGTCCTCGCTGTGTCCCCCGCTGTGTCCCCGCTGTGTCCCAAGCTGTGTCCCGCTGTGTTCCGCTGTGTCCTCGCTGTGTCGCCTGCTGTGTCCCATTGTGTCCCCAGCTGTGTACCCCGCTGTGTCCCGCTGTGTGCCCGCTGTATCGCCCACTGTATCGACGCTGTGTCCCGCTGGGTCCCGCTGTGTACCCCACTGTGACCCTCTGTGTCCCCAACTGTGTACCCTGCTGTGTAACGCTTTGTGCCGGCTGTATCGACGCTGTGTCCCGCTGTGTCCCGCTGTGTCCTGCTGTGTCCCGCTGTGTACCCCGCTGTGTCCTGCTATGTTCCTGTACTGTCCCCGCTGTGTCCCGCTGTGTCCCACTGTGTCCCGTGGTGTCCCAGTTTGTCCCCGCTGTGTCTCGCTGTGTCCCACGCTCTGTCCCACACTGTGTCCCGCAGTGTCCCCCGCTGTGTCCCGCAGTGTCCCCCGCTGTGTCCTGCTGTGTCCCCCGCTGTGTCCCACTGTGTCCCCCGCTGAGTCCCCGCTGTGTCACCGCTGTGTCCCGCTGTTTCCTCGCTGAGTCCCCTGCTGTCTCCCTTTCTGTCCCCCGCTGTGTCTAACGCTTTGTCCCCGCTGTGTCCCACTGTGTCCCGCTGTGTCCCGCTGTGCCCCCACTGTGTCCCCGCTGTGTCCCTGCTGTGTCCCTGCTGTGTCGCCGCTGTGTCCTGCTGTGTCCTCGCTGTGTCCCACGCTGTGTTCCGCTGTGTCCCCCGCTGTGTCCCGCTGTGTCCCGCTGTGTCCCCGCTGTGTCCCGCTGTGTCTTCGCTGTGTCCCCAACTGTGTACCCCACTGTGTCCCGCTGTGTCCCTGCTGTATCGACGCTGGGTCCCGCTGGGTCCCGCTGTGTCCTCCCTTTGTCCCCTGCTGTGTCCCGCTGTGTCCGGCACTGTGTCCCGCTGTGTCTACTGCTGTGTCCCAGCTGTGTCCTGCTGTGTCCAACTGGGTTCCTGCTGTATCCACGCTGGGTCCCGCTGGGTCCTGCTCTGTCATCCCTGTGTCCCCCGCTGTGTCCCGCTGTGTCTCCCGCTGTGTCTCTGCTGTGTCCCCGCTGTGTCCCCGCTGTGTCCCGCTTTGTCCCGCTGTGTACTGCTGTGTCCCCCGCTGAATCCCGCTGTGTCCCAATGTGTCCTCGCTCTGTCCCACGCTGTATCCCGCTGTGTCCTCCCTGTGTCCCCCGCTGTGTCCCGCTGTGTCCCGCTGTGTCCCGCTGTGTCCCCGCTGTGTGCCCGCTGTGTCCCGCTGTGTACGCCGCTGTGTCCAGCTGTGTCACCGCTTTGTCACGCTGTGGCCACTCTCTGTCTCCGCTGTCCCCCGCTGTGTCCCCCGTTGTGTCCCGCTGTGTCCCGCTGTGTCCCCCGCTTTGTCCTGCTGTGTCCCGCAGTGTTCCCGCTGTGTCCCGCTGTGTCACACTGTGTCCCGTGGTGTCCCACTTTATCCCACGCTGTGTCCCCCGCTGAGTCCCCTCTGTGTCACCGCTGTGTCCCCCTGTGTCCTCGCTGTGTCCCCCGCTGTCTCCCGCTTTGACTCCCGCTGTGTTCCGCTGTGTCCCGCTGTGTCCCCGCTGTGTCCCCAGCTGTGTCCCGCTGTGTCTCGCTGTGTACCCCGCTGTGTGCTGCTATGTTCCCGCAGTGTACCCCCTGTGTCCCGCTGTGTCCCGCTGTGTCCTTGCTGTGTCCCCAGCTGTGTACCCCACTGTGTCCCGCTGTGTCCCTGCTGTATCGACGCTGTGTCCCGCTGTGTCCCGCTGTGTCCTCCCTTTGTCCAACACTGTGTCCCGCTGTGTATACTGCTGTGTCCCCGCTGTGTCCCGCTGGGTCCAGCTGGGTCCCTGCTGTATCCACGCTGGGTCCCGCTGGGTCCTGGTCTGTCATCCCTGTGTCCCCCGCTGTGTACCGCTCTGTCCCCCGCTGTGTCTCTGCTGTGTCCCCGCTGTGTCCCGCTTCGTCCCGCTGTATACTGCTGTGTCCCCCGCTGAATCACGCTGTGTCCCAATGTGTCCCAATGTGTCCTCGCTCTGTCCCCCACTGTGTCCCGCTGTGTCCTCCCTGTGTCCCCCGCGGTGTCCAGATGTGTCCCGCTGTGTCCCCCGCTGTGTCCCCCGCTATGTTCCGCTGTGTCCCCCGCTGTGTCCCACTGTGTCCTTGCTGTGTCCCATGCTGTGTGCCGCTGTGTCCTTGCTGTGTCCCCCGCTGTGTCCCACTGTGTCCTGCTGTGTCACGCTGTTTCCCCACTGCGTCCCCGCTGTGTACCTCTGTGTACCCCGCTGTGACCAGCTTTGTCCCCGCTGTGTCTCGCTGTGTCCCACGCTCTGTCCCCCACTGTGTCCCGCTCTGTCCCCCTCTGTGTCCCGCTGTGTCCCCCGCTGTGTTCCGTGGTGTCCCTCTTTGTCTCCGGCTGTGTCCCCCGCTGAGACCCCGCTGTGTCAACGCTGTGTCCTGCTGTGTCCTCACTGTGTCCCCCGCTGTCTCCAGCTCTCTCCCCCGCTGTGTCTCACGCTTTTTCCCCGCTGTGCCCCCACTGTGTCCCGTTGTGTCCACAGCTGTGTACCACGCTGTGTAACACTGTGTGCCCGCTGTATCGACGCTGTGTCCCTCTGTGTCCCCCGCTGTGTCCTCGCTGTGTTCCCCGCTGTGTCCCGCTGTGTCCCCCGCTGTGTTCCCCTGTGTCCCCCGCTGTGTCCCACTGTGTCCTCGCTGGGTCTCCCTTTGGGTCCCACTGTGTCCCCCGCTATGTCCCGCTGTGTACCGCTGTGTCCCCCGCTTTGTCTTGTTGTGTCCCCAGCTGTGTACCCCGTTGTGTCCCGCTGTATCGACGCTGTGTCCCACTGGGTCCCGCTGTTTCCTTCCTGTGCTGCCCGCGGGGTCTCGCTGTGTCCCCGCCGTATCGACGCTGTGTCCCCGCTGTGTCCCGCTGTGTCCCGCTCTGTCCACGCTGTGTCCCCTGCTGTGTCCCGTTGTGTCCCCAGCTGTGTCCCCTGCTATGTCCCGCTGTGTCCACTGCTGTGTCCACGCTGTGTCCCGCTTTGTCTCGCTGTGTCCCGCTGTGTCCTCTCTGTGTCCCCCGCTATGTTCCGCTGTGTCCCGCTGTGTCCCCAGCTGTGTCCCCCGCTGTGTCCTAGCTGGGTCCCCTGCTGTGTCCCGCTGTGTCCCCTGCTGTGTTCCGCTGTGTCCCGCTATGTCCCGCTTGGTCCCTGCTGTGTCCCCGCTGTGTGCCCGGCTGTGTCCTGCTGTGTACTACGTTGTGTCCAGCTGTGTCACCGCTGCGTCTCTCTTTGGCCCCTCTCTGTCTCCGCTGTGTCCCGCTGTGTCCCGCTGTGTCGCCGCTGTGTCCCGCTGTGTCCTCGCTGTGTCCCCCGCTGTCTGCCGCTTTGTCCCCGCTGTGTCCCTAGCTGTGTAGCGCTGTGTCCCGCTGTGTACCCCGCTGTGTCCCACTATGTTCCCGCAGTGTCCCCGCTGTGTCCCGCTGTGTCCCTCTGTGTCTTCGCTGTGTCCCCCGCAGTGTCCCGTTGTGTACCCAGCTGTACACCCCGCTGTGTCCCGCTGAGTCCCCGCTGTAACGACGCTGGGTCCCGCTGGATCTCGCTATGTCTTCCCTGTGTTCCCCGCTGTGTCCCGCTGTGTCCCCAGCTGTGTACCCCGCTGTGTCCCGCTGTGTTCCCGCTGTAACGACACTGTGTCCCGCTTGATCCCGTTGTGTCCTCGCTGTGTTCCCCACTTTATCCCGCTGTGTACACCTCTGCGTCCCTCGCTGTGTCCCGCTGTGTCCCGATGTGTACTGCTCTGTCCCCCGCTGCGTCCCGCTGTGTCCCTGCTGTGTCCCAATGTGTCCTCGCTGTGTCCCCCACTGTGTCCCGCTGTGTCCCCCCTGTGTCCCCCGCTGTGTCCCTCTGTGTCCCGCTGTGTCCCCCGCTGTGTTCCCCGCTGTGTACCGCTGTGTGCCCGCAGTGTCAGCGCTGTGTACTGCTGTGTCCTCGCTGTGTCCCCCGCTGTCTCCCGCTCTGTACCCCGCTGTGTCTCAAGCTTTGTCCCTGCTGCGTCCCACTGTGTCCCGCTGTGTCCCGCTGTGCCCCCACTCTGTCCCGTTGTGTTCACAGCTGTGTACCACGCTGTGTAACGCTGTGTCCCCGCTGTATCGACGCTGTGTCGCCCTGGGTCCCGCTGTGTCCTCGCTGTGTTCCCCGCTGTGTCCCGCTGTGTCCACCACTGTGTCCTGCTGTGTCTACGGCTGTGTCCCCGCTGTGTCCCGCTGTGTCCTCGCTGTGTCCTCGCTGTGTCCCACGCTGTGTTCTGCTGTGTCCTCGCTTTTTTCCCCGCTGTGTCCTGCTGTGTCCCTGCCATATCGACGCTGGGTTCACCTGGGTCCCGCTGTGTCCTCCCTGTGTCCCCCGCTGTGTCCCGCTGTGTCCCCCGCTGTGTCCCTGCTGTGTCCCCGCTGTGTCCCGGTGTGTCCCGCTGTGTACTGCTGTGCCCCGCTGAGTCCCGCTGTGTCCCCGCTGTGTCCCAATGTGTCCTCGCTATGTCCCCCGCTGTGTCCCGCTGTGTCCTCCCTGTGTCCCCCGCTGTGTCCCGCTGTGTCCCTATGTGTCCCCCGCTGTGTCCCCCGCTATGTCTCGCTGTGTCCCCCGCTGTGTCCCACTGTGTCCTTGCTGTGTCCCCCGTTCTGTGCCGCTTTGTCCTCGTTGTGTCCCCGGCTGTTTCCCGCTGTGTCCTGCTGTGTCACGCTGTTTCCCCGCTGCGTCCCCGCTGTGTCCCTCTGTGTACCCCGCTGTGTCCAGCTTTGTCCCCGCTGTGTCTCGCTGTGTCCCACACTCTGTCCCCCACTGTGTCCCGCTGTGTCCCCCTCTGTTTCGCATTGTGTCCCCCACTGTGTCCCGCTGTGTCCCCGCAAGTTCACCTCTGTTTCCCGCTGTGTCCCGCTGTGTTCCGTGGTGTCCTCGCTGTGTCCCCCTGCTGTGTCCCGTTGTGTCCCGCTGTTTCACCGCTGTGTCCCACACTGTGTCCCGCTGTGTCCCCCACTGTGTCCCCCGCTGTGTCCCCCGCAGTGTCAGCGCTGTGTCCTGCTGTGTCCTCGCTGTGTCCCCCGCTGTCTACCGCTCTGTACCCCGCTGTGTCTCAAGCTTTGTCCCCGCTGTGTCCCACTGTGTCCCGCTGTGTCCCGCTGTGCCCCCACTGTGTCCCGTTGTATTCACAGCTGTGTACCACGTTGTGTAACGCTGTGTCCCCGCTGTATCGACGCTGTGTACCGCTGGGTCCCGCTGGGTCCTCGCTGTGTTCCCCGCTGTGTCCCGCTGTGTCTCCCACTGTGTCCCCCGCTGTGTCCCTATGTGTCCCACGCTTTGTCCCCCTGTGTCCCCGCAGTTTCCCCGCTGTGTCCCGCTGTTTCCCACTGTGTTCTGTGGTGTCCCGCTTTGTCCCCCTCTGTGTCCCCCGGTGAGTCGCCGCTGTGTCCCCGCTTTGTCCCGCTGAGTCCTCCATGTGTCCCCCGCTGTGTCCCGCTGTGTCCCCCGCTGTGTCCCGCTGTGTCCACTGCTGGGACCCGGCTGTGGCTCTCTGTGTCCCTCTGTGTCCCGCTGTGTCCTCACTGTGTCCCACTCTGTGTTCCGCTGTGTCCTCGCTGTGTCCCCCGCTGTGTCCCGCTGTGTCCCCCGCTGTGCCCTGCAGTGTCCCGCTCTGTCCCGCTGTGCCCTCGCTGTGTCCCGCTGTGTCCCGCTGTGTCCCCCACTGTTTCCCCTGCTGTGTCCGGCTTTGTCCCCCACTGTGTCCCGCTCTGTCCCCCTCTGTGTCCCGCTGTGTACCCCGCTGTGTCCCACTGTGTCCCCGCAGTGTCACTGCTGTTTCCTACTGTGTCCCGCTGTGTTCCGTGGTGTCCCTCTTTGTCTCCCGCTTTGTCCCTCGCTGTGTCCCGCTGTGTCCGACTGTGTCCCGCTCTGTCCCTGCTGTGTCCCGCTGTGTCCCACTGCGCCCCGCTGTGTCCCGCTGTGCCCCCACTGTGTCCCGTTGTGTCCACAGCTTTGTACCATGCTGTGTAACGCTGTGTCTCCGCTGTATCGACGCTGTGTCCCGCTGGGTCCCGATGTGTCCTCGCTGTGTTCCCCGCTGTGTCCAGCTGTTTCCCCCACTTTGTCCCCCACTGTGTCCTCGCTGTGTCCCCCGCTGTGTCCCTCTGTGTCCCGCTGTGTCCTCGCTGTGTCCCCCTCTGTGTCCCACTGTGTCCCCCGCCGTGTCCCGCTGTGTCCCGCTGTGTCCCGCTGTGTCCCACTGTGTCCCCTGGTGTCCCGCTTTGGCCCCGCTGTGTCCCCGGCTGAGTCTCCCTGTGTCCCCACTGTGTCCTCTCTGTGTCCCCCGCTGTGTCCTGCTCTGTTCCCCACTGTGTCTCCCGTTTTGTCCCCGCTGTGCCCCACTGTGTCCCGCTGTGTCCCGCTGTGTCCCCCACTGTGTCCCGTTGTGTCAACAGCAGTGTATCCCGCGGTGTCCCCGCTATATCGACGCTGTGTCCCCGCTGGGTCCCGCTGGGTCCCGCAGTGTCCCCCGCTGAGTCCCGTTGTGTCACCGCTGTGTCCCGCTGTGTCCCCGCTCTATCGATGCTGTGTCCAGCTGGGTCCCGCTGTGTCCTCTCTTGGTTCCCCGCTGTGTCCCGCTGTGTCCCCCGCTGTGTCTCTCGCTGTGTCCCGCTGTGTCCCCGAATGTGTCCGGCTGTGTCCCGCTGTGTCCCCCGCTGTGTGCTTGCTGTGTCCCCGCTGTGTCCCGCAGTGT
>NW_012286823.1:0-3178 GCF_000151885.1 Dipodomys ordii
TCCTGCTGTGTCCCTCGCTGTGTCCCTGCTGTGCCCCGCTGTGTCCCGCTGTGTCCCGCTGTGTCCCTCTGTGTCCCCTGCTGTGTCCCTGCTGTGTCCCACTGTGTCCCCTGCTGTGTCCCTGCTGTGTCCGCGCTGTGTTCCCGCTGTGTCCCGCTTTGTACCCCGCTGTGTCCAGCTGTGTCACCGCTGTGTTCCATTCTGTCCACTCTCTGTCCCCCGCTATCCCCTGCTGTGTCCCCCGCTGTGTCCCGCTGTGTCCCCCACTTTGTCCCGCTGTGTCCCCGCAGTATCGCCGCTGTGGCGCGATGTGTCACACTGTGTCCCGTGGTGTCCCGATTTGACCCCTGCTGTGTTCCCCGCTGAGTCCCACTTTGTCCCCGTTGTGTCCCGCTGTATCCCGCTGTGTTCCGTGGTGTCCCGTTTGTCCCCCGCTGTGTCCCCCGCTGAGTCCCTGCTGTGTCCCCGCTGTGTCCCGCTGTGTCCTCGTTGTGTCCCCCGCTGTGTCCTGCTCTGTTCCCTGCTGTGTCTCCCGCTTTGTCCCCGCTGTGCCCCGCTGTGTCCCGCTGCGTCCCGTTGTGTCCCGCTATGTCCCCCACTGTGTCCCATTGTGTCCCCAGCTGTGTACCCCGCTGTGTCCCCGCTCTATCGACGCTGTGGCCCACTCTGTGTCCCGCTGTGTCCCCTGTTTTTTCCCGCTGTGTCCTCCCTGTCTCCCCCGCTGTGTCCCGCTGTGTCTCCGGCTGTGTCCCGCTGTGTCCCTTGCTGTGTCACTGCTATGTCCCGCTGTGTTCCACTGTGTCCCGCTGTGTCCTTGCTGTGTCTCCCGCAGTGTCCCGCAGTGTCCTCGCTGTGTCCCCCACTGTGTCCTGCTTTGTCCACTGCTGTGTCCCGCTGTGTACCCCTCTGTGTCACCCGCTCTGTCCCTGCTGTGACCCGCTGTGTCCCGCTGTGTACTGATGTGTCCCCCGCTGAGTCCCGCTCTGTCCCCGTTGTGTCCCAATGTGTCTTCACTGTGTCCCCCCTGTGTCCCGCTGTGTCCCCCCTGTGTCCCCCGCTGTGTCCCGCTGTGTCCCTCTGTGTCTCCTGCTGTGTCCCCTGCTCTGTCCCTCTGTGTCCACCGCTGTGTCCCTGCTGTGTCCCCGCTGTGTCCCGCTGTGTCCCGCTGTGTCCCCCGCTGTGTCCCGCTTTGTCCCCCCTGTGTCCCCCACTGTGTCCCGCTGTGTCCCCTGCTGTGTCCCCGCTGTGTCACACTGTGTTCCACTGGGTCCGGATGTGTCCTGGCTGTGTCTCCCACAATGTTCCGCTGTGTCCTTGTTGTGTCCCCCGCTGTGTACCGGTGAGTTCCCCACTGTGTCCCGCTGTGTCCCCGCTGTGTGTCCTCTATGTCCCGCTGTGTACCCAGCTGTGTCCAGCTGTGTCACCGCTGTGTTCCTCTGTGTCCCCTCTCTGTCCCCCGCTATCCCCTCCTGTGTCCAATGCTGTCTCCCGCTGTGTCCCGCTGTGTCCCCCATTTTGTCCCGCTGTGTCCCCGCAGTGTCGCCGCTGTGTCCAGATGTGACACACTGTGACCCGTGGTGTCCCGCTTTGTCCCCCGCTCTGTCCCCCGCTGTGTCCTGCTGTGTCCCCCTCTGTGTCCCGCTGTGTCCTGCTGTGTCCCCCCTGTGTCCCGCTGTATCCCACTGTATTCCGTGGTGTCCCGTTTGTCCCCCGCTGTGTCCCCCGCTGAGTCCCCGCTTTGTCCCCGCTGTGACCCGCTGTGTCCCACTGTGTCCCGCTGTGTCCCGCTATGTCCCCCACTGTGTCCCGTTGTGTCCCCAGCTATGTACCCTGCTGTGTCACGCTGTGTCCCCGCTGTATCGACGCTGTGTCCCGCTGGGTCCCGCTGTGTACTCTCTGTGTTCCACACTGTGTCCCGCTGTGTCCCCCGCAGTGTCCCTCGCTGTTTCCCGCTGTGTCCCCCGCTGTGTCCCTGCTGTGCCCCGCTGTGTCCCGCTGTGTACTGCTGTGTCCCCCTCTGTCCCGCTGTGACCCGCTGTTTCCCAATGTGTCCTCACTGTGTCCCCCGCTGTGTCCCGCTGTGTCCCCCCTGTGTCCCCTGCTGTGTCCCGCTCTGTCCCTCTGTGTCCCCTGCTGTGTCCCCTGCTCTGTCCCACTGTGTCCCCCGCTGTGTCCATGCTGTGTCCCTGCTGTGTCCCGCTGTGTCCCGCTGTGTCCCCCGCTGATTCCCGCTGTGTCCCAGATGTGTCCCGCTGTGTCCTCGCTGTGTCCCCTGCTGTGTCCCGCTGTGTCCCGCTGTGTCCCCCGCTGTGTCCTGCTCTGTCCCATGCTGTGTCCCCGCTGTGTCCCGCTGTGTCCTGCTGTGTCCCGCTGTGACCCTGTTGAGTCCCGCTATATCCCCGCTTTGTCATCGCTGTGTCCCCCGCTGTGTCCCGCTGTGTCCCGCTGTGTCCCCCGCTGTGTCCCGCTGTGTCCCCCTCTGTGTCCCGCTGTGTCCCCTGCTGTGTCCCTGCTGTGTCCCGCTGTGTTCCGCTGTGTCACGCTGTGTCCTCGCTGTGTCTCCCGCAGAGTCCCACAGTGTCCTCGCTGTGTCCCTCACTGTGTCCTGCTTTGTCCACTGCTGTGTCCCGCTGTGTACCCCTCTGTGTCCCCCGCTGTGTCCCCCGCTGTGTCCCTGCTGTGCTCCGCTGTGTACCGCTGTGTCTCGCTGTGTACTGCTGTGTCCCCCGCTGAGTCCTGCTGTGTTCCCTCTGTGTCCCAATGTGTCCTCGCTGTGTCCCTTGCTGTGTACCCTGCTCTGTCCCACTGTGTCCCCCGCTGTGTCCCGCTTTGTCATCGCTGTGTCCCCCGCTGTGTCCCGCTGTGTCCCACTGTGTCCTGTTGTGTCCCGCTATGTCCCACACTGTGTCCCGTTGTGTCCCCAGCTGTGTACCCCGCTGTGTCCCGCTGTGTCCCCGCTCTATCGATGTTGTGTCCCTCGCTGTTTCCCGCTGTGTCCCCCGCTGTGTCCTGCTGTGTCCTCCCTGTGGCCCCGCTTTGTCCCGCTGTGTCCCCGGTTGTGTCCCGCTGGGTCCCCTGCTGTGTCACTGCTGTGTCCCGCTGTGTTCCACTGTGTCCCGCTGTGTCCTTGCTGTGTCTCCCGCAGTGTCCCGCAGTGTCCTCGCTGTGTCCCCCGCTG
>NW_012286824.1:0-13310 GCF_000151885.1 Dipodomys ordii
CCCGCTGTGTCCCGCTGTGTACTGCTGCGTCCAACACTGAGTCCCGCTCTGTCCCGCTGTGTCCCAGTGTGTCCTCGCTCTGTCCCCTGCTGTGTACCGCTGTGTCCTTCCTGTGTCCCCCGCTGTGTCCCGCTGTGTCCCGCTGTGTCCCACGCTGTGTCCCCCACTATGTCCCGCTGTGTCCCCCGCTGTGTCCCGCTCTGTCCTTGCTGTGTCCCCCACTGTGTGCCACTGTGTCCTCGCTGTGTCCCCCGCTGTGTCGCGCTGTGTCCTTTTGTGTCACGCTGTTTCCCCGCTGTGTCCCTCTTTGTACCTCGCTGTGTCCAGCATTGTCCCCGCTGTGTCTCGCTGTGTCCCACGCTCTGTCCCACACTGTGTCCCGCAGTGTCCCCCGCTGTGTCCTGCTGTGTCCCGCGCTGTGTCCCGCTGTGTCCCCCGCTGAGTCCCCGCTGTGTCACCGCTGTGTCCCGCAGTTTCCTCGCTGTTTCTCCTGCTGTCTCCCTCTCTGTCCCCCGCTGTGTCTCACGCTTTGTCCCCGCTGTGTCCCACTGTGTCCCGCTGTGTCCGGCTGTGCCCGCACTGTGTCCCGTTGTGTCCACAACTGTGTACCACGCTGTGTAACGCTGTGTCCCCGCTGTATCGACTCTCTGTCCCACTGTGTCCCGCTGTGTCCTCGCTGTGTTCTCCGCTGTGTCCCGCTGTGTCCCCTGCTGTGTCCCCCGCTGTGTCCTTGCTGTGTCCCCTGCTGTGTCCCGCTGTGTCCTCACTGGGTCCCCGACTGTGTTCCGCTGTGTCCCCCGCTGTGTCCCGCATGTCCGGCTATGTCCTTCTCTGTCCCCGCTGTGTCCCGCTGTGTCCCGCTGTGTCCCCGCTGTGTGCCTGTTGTGTCCCGCTGTGTCCCACTGTTTCCCCGCTGTGTTCCGCTGTGTTCCCCGCTCTGTCCCCCGCTGTGTCCTTGCTGTGTCCCTGCTGTGTCCCGCTGTGTCCTCACTGGGTCCCCCACTGTGTCCCGCTGTGTCCCCCGCTGTGTCCCGCTGTTTTCAGCTATGTCCCTCTCTGTCCCCGCTGTGTCCCGCTGTGTCCCGCTGTGTCCCCGCTGTGTGCCTGCTGTGTCACGCTGTGTCCCACTGTTTCCCCGCTGTGTCCTTCTGTGTCCCGCTGTGTCCCCGCTGTGTGCCCGCTGTGTCCCGCTGTGTCCAGCTGTGTCACCGCTTTGTCTCGCTGTGTCCACTCTCTGTCTCCGCTGTCCCCCTCTGTGTGCCCCGCTGTGGCCCGCTGTGTCCCGCTGTGTCCCCAGCTTTCTCCTTCTGTGTCCCGCAGTGTCCCGGCTGTGTCCCGCTGTGTAACACTGTGTCCCGTGGTGTCCCACTTTGTCCCACGCTGTGTCCACCGGTGAGTCCCCTCTGTGTCACTGCTGTGTCCCCCTGTGTCCTCGCTGTGTCCCCCGCTGTCTCCCGCTTTGACTCCCTCTGTGTTCCGCTGTGTCCCGCTGTGTCCCCGCTGTGTCCCCAGCTGTGTCCCGCTGTGTCCCGCTGTGTACCCCGCTGTGTGCTGCTATGTTCCCGCAGTGTCCCCGCTGTGTCCCGCTGTGTCCCGCTGTGTCCTTGCTGTGTCCCCAGCTGTGTACCCCACTGTGTCCCGCTGTGTCCCTGCTCTATCGACGCTGGGTCCCGCTGTGTCCCGCTGTGTCCTCCCTTTGTCCAACACTGTTTCCCGCTGTGTCTACTGCTGTGTCCCCGCTGTGTCCCGCTGGGTCCAGCTGGGTCCCTGCTGTATCCACGCTGGGTCCCGCTGGGTCCTGGTCTGTCATCCCTGTGTCCCCCGCTGTGTACCGCTCTGTCCCCCGCTGTGTCTCTGCTGTGTCCCCGCTGTGTCCCGCTTTGTCCCGCTGTATACTGCTGTGTCCCCCGCTGAATCACGCTGTGTCCCAATGTGTCCCAATGTGTCCTCGCTCTGTCCCCCACTGTGTCCCGCTGTGTCCTCCCTGTGTCCCCCGCGGTGTCCCGATGTGTCCCGCTGTGTCCCCCGCTGTGTCCCCCGCTATGTCCCGCTGTGTCCCCCGCTGTGTCCCACTGTGTCCTTGCTGTGTCCCATGCTGTGTGCCGCTGTGTCCTTGCTGTGTCCCCCGCTGTGTCCCGCTGTGTCCTGCTGTTTCACGCTGTTTCCCCACTGCGTCCCCGCTGTGTATCTCTGTGTACCCCGCTGTGACCAGCTTTGACCCCGCTGTGTCTCGCTGTGTCCCACGCTCTGTCCCCCACTGTGTCGCGCTCTGTCCCCCTCTGTGTCCCGCTGTGTCCCCAACTGTGTCCACTGTGTCCACGCAGTATCACTGCTGTTTCCTGCTGTGTCCCGCTGTGTTCCGTGGGGTCCCTCTTTGTCTCCCGCTGTGTCCCCCGCTGAGACCCCGCTGTGTCAACACTGTGTCCTGCTGTGTCCTCGCTGTGTCCCCCTGCTGTGTCCCGTTGTGTCCCGCTGTTTCACCGCTGTGTCCCACACTGTGTCCCGCTGTGTCCCCCACTGTGTCCCGCTGTGTCCCCGCAGGTTCACCTCTGTTTCCCGCTGTGTCCCTTTGTGTGCCGCTGTGTCCTTGCTGTGTCCCCGCTGTGTCCCGCTGTGTCCCCGCAGGTTCACCTCTGTTTCCCGCTGTGTCCCGTTGTGTGCCGCTGTGTCCTCGCTGAGTCCCCTACTGTCTCCCTCTCTGTCCCCCGCTGTGTCTCACGCTTTGTCCCCGCTGTGTCCCACTGTGTACCGCTCTGTTCGGCTGTGCACCCACTGTGTCCCGTTGTGTCCACAGCTGTGTCCACAGCTGTGTACCACGCTGTGTACCACGCTGTGTAACGCTGTGTCCCCGCTGTATCGACGCTGTGTCCCGCTGTGTCCCTCTGTGTCCACCGCTGTGTCCCCAGCTGTATCCTCGCTGTGTCCCTGCTGTGTCCTGCTGTGTCCTCACTGGGACCACCACTGTGTGTCGCTGTGTCCACCGCTGTGTCCCGCTGTGTCCAGCTGTGTCCCGCTTTGTCCCCGCTGTGTCCCACTGTGTCCCGCTGTGTCCCCGCTGTGTGCCTGCTGTGTCCCGCTGTGTCTCCCGCTTTGTCCCGCTGTGTCCCACTGTGTCCCCGCTGTGTCCCGCTGTGTCCCGCTGTGTCCCCGCTGTGTGCCCGATCTGTCCCGCTGTGTATCCCGCTGTGTCCAGTTGTGTCACCGCTGTGTCTCGCTGTGGCCACGCTGTGTCTCCGCTGTGCCCCGCTGTGTCCCCCGCTTTGTCCTGCTGTGTCCCGCAATGTCCCCGCTGTGTCCCGCTGTGTAACACTGTGTCCCGTGGTGTCCCACTTTGTCCCACGCTGTTTCCCCGCTGAGTCCCCTCTGTGTCGCCGCTGTGTCCCCCTGAGTCCTCGCTGTGTCCCCCGCTGTCTCCCGCTTTGTCTCCCGCTGTTTCCCGCTGTGTCCCGCTGTGTCCCCGCTGTGTCCCCAGCTGATTTCCGTTGTGTCCCGCTGTGTCCCCGCTGTGTCCCGCTGTGTCCCGCTGTGTCCTTGCTGTGTCCCCAGCTGTCTACCCCACTGTGTCCCGCTGTGTCCCTGCTGTATCGACGCTGGGTCCCGCTGGGTCCCGCCTCTGTCCTCCCTTTGTCCCCCGCTGTGTCCCGCTGTGTCCAGCTGGGTCCCTGCTGTATCCACGCTGGGTCCCTCTGGGTCCTGCTCTGTAATCCCTGTGTCCCCCGCTGTGTCCCGCTCTGTCCCCCGCTGTGTCTCTGCTGTGTCCCCGCTGTGTCCCGCTTTGTCCCGCTGTGTACTGCTGTGTCCCCCGCTGAATCGCGCTGTGTCCCAATGTGTCCTCGCTCTGTCCCCCGCTGTGTCCCGCTGTGTCCCGCTTTGTCCCCCGCTGTGTCCCCCGCTGAGTCCCCGCTGTGTCCCCGCTGTGTCCCGCTCTGTCCTCCCTGTGTCCCCCGCTGTGTCCCGCTGTGTCCCGCTGTGTCCCGCTGTGTCCCCTGCTGTGTCCAGCTGTGTCCCCGCTGTGTCCTGCTGTGTCCCCTCTCTGTCTCCTGCTGTCCCCCTCTGTGTCCCCCGCTGTGTTCCCACTGTGTCCCGCTGTGTCGCCCGCTTTGTCCCGCTGGGCCCCTGCAGTGTCCCCGCTGTGTCCTACTGTGTCACACTGTTTCCCGTGTTGTCCTACTTTGGCCCCCGCTGTGACCTCGCTGTGTTTCTCGCTGTGTCCCGCTGTGTACCCTTCTGTGTCTCCTGCTGTGTCCCGCTGTGTACCCTGCTGTGTCCAGCTGTGTCCTGGCTGTGTCCCCCGCTGTCTCCTGCTTTGTCCCACGCTGTGTCCCGCTGTGACCCGCTGTGTCCTCGCTGTGTCCCCCGCTGTGTCCCGCTGTGTCCCCGCTGTGTCCACTGCTGTGTCCCGCTGTGTACCCCGCTGTGTCCCGCTATGTCCCTGCAGTGTCCCCGCTGTGTCCCGCTGTGTCCCACTGTGTCCCGTGGTGTCCCAATTTGTCCCCCGCTGTGTCCCTTGGTGAGTCCCCTCTGTGTCCCGCTGTGTCCCCCACTGGTTCACGCTGTGTCTACTGCTGTGTCCCCGCTGTGTCCCGCTGTGTCCCGCTGTGTCCTCGCTGTGTCCCACGCTGTGTTCCGCTGGGTCCTCCCTGTGTCCCAAGATGTGTCCCGTTGTGTCCCCAGCTGTGTCCCCGCTCTGTCCAGCTGTGTTTCCGCTGTGTCCCTGCTGTGTCCCCACTGTGTCCTGCTGTATACTGCTGTGTCCCCCGCTGAGTCCCGCTGTGTCCCCGCTGTGTCCCGCTGTGTCCCCCATGTGTCCCGCGCTGTGTCCCAGTGTGTCCCGCTGTGTCCCCCACTGTTTCCCCTGCTGTGTCCGGCTGTGTCCCCCGCTGTGTCCCGCTGTGTCCACTGCTGTGTCCCCGCTGTGTCCCACTTTTTCCCCGGCTGTGTCCCGCTGTGTCCTCACTCTGTCCCCCGCTGTGTCCCAATGTGTCCTCTCTGTGTCCCCTGCTGTGTCCCGCTGTGTCCCCCGCTTTGTCCCGCTGTGTCCCACTGTGTCCCCACTGTGTCCCGCTGTGTCCCGCTGTGTCCCGTTGTGTCCCCGGTGTGACCGCTGTGTCCCGCTGTGTACCCCGCTGTGTCCAACTGTGCCCCGCTCTGTCCTGCTGTGGCCCTTCTCTGTCTACGCTGTCCCCCGCTGTGTCCTCCGCTGTGTCCCCTGTGTCCCGCTTTGTCCCCCGCTTTATACATCTGTGTCCCCGCACTGTCCCCGCTTTGTCCCGCTGTGTCACACTGTGTCCCGTGGTGTCCCACTTTGTCCCCCGCTGTGTCCCCCGCTGTGTCCTCCGCTGAGTCCCTTCTGTATCGACGCTGTGTCCCGCTGTGTCCCGCTGTGTCCTTGCTGTGTTCCCCGACAGTGTCCCGCTGTGTCCCCCACTGTGTCCCCCGCTATGTCCTCGCTGGGTCCCCCGCTGTGTCCCGCTGTGTCCCCCGCTGTGTCCCGAAGTGTCCGACTGTGTCCCGCTCTGTCCCCGCTGTGTCCCGCTGTGTCCCGCTGTGTCCCCTCTGTGTGCCCGCTGTGTCCCGCTGTGTACCCCGCTGTGTCCAGCTGTGTCACCGCTGTGTCCCGCTGTGGCCCTTCTCTGTCTCCGCTGTGTCCCGCTGTGTCCCCCGCTTTGTCCTGCTGTGTCCCGCTGTGTCCCCCACTTTGTCCTGCTGTGTCCCCGCAGTGTCCCGCTGTGTCCCACTGTGTCACACTGTGTCCCGTGGTGTCCCCGCTGTGTCCCGCTGTGTCCCGCTGTTTCCCCCGCTGTGTCCCCCGCTATGTCCTGTTGTGTCCCCCACTGTGTCCCGCTCTGTCCTTGCTGTGTCCCCCGCTGTGTCCCCCGCTGAGTCCCCGCTGTGTCACCGCTGTGTCCCGCTGTTTCGACGCTGTGTCCCCTGCTGTCTCCGTCTCTGTCCCCCGCTGTGTCTCATGCTTTGTCCCTGCTGTGTCCCACTGTGTCCCGCTGAGTCCGGCTGTGCCCTCAGTGTGTCCCGTTGTGTCCACAGCTATGTACCACGCCTTGTAACGCTGTGTCCCCGCTGTATCGACTCTGTGTCCTGCTGTGTCCTCCATCTGTTCCCCGCTGTGTCCCGCTGTGTCCCCCGCTGTGTCCCCCGCTGTGTCCTCGCTGTGTCCCCTGCTGTGTCCCGCTGTGTCCTCACTGGGTCCACCACTGTGTCCCGCTGTGTCCCCCGCTGTGTCGCGCTGTGTCCGGCTGTGTCCCGCTCTGTCCCCGCTGTGTCCCTCTGTGTCCCCGCTGTGTGCCTGCTGTGTCCCGCTGTGTCTCCCGCTTTGTCCCACTCTGTCCCATTGTGTCCCTGCTGTGTCCCGCTGTGTCCCGCTGTGTCCCCGCTGTGTGCCCGCTGTGTCCCGCTGTGTACCCCGCTGTGTCCAGCTGTGTCACCGCTGTGTCTCGCTGTGGCCACTCTCTGTCTCCACTGTCCCCCGCTGTGTGCCCCGTTGTGGCCCGCTGTGGCCCGCCGTGTCCCCCGCTTTGTCCTGCTGTGTCCCGCAGTGTCGCCGCTGTGTCCCACTGTGTAATACTGTGTCCCATGGTGTCCCACTTTGTCCCACAATGTGTCCCCCGCTGAGTACCCTCTGTGTCGCCGCTGTGTCCCACTGTGTCCTCGCTGTGTCCCCCGCTGTGTCCCGCTGTGTCCTCCCTGTGTCCCCCGCTGTGTCCCGCTGTGTCCTCGCTGTGTTCCCCGCTGTGTCCAACTGTTTCCCCCACTGTGTCCCCCGCTGTGTCCCACTGTGTCCCCCGCTGAGTCCTCTATGTGTCGCCGCTGTGTCCTGCTGTGTCCTCACTGTGTCCCCTGCTATCTCCCCCTTTGTTCAACGCTGTGTCCCGCTGTGTCCCGCTGTGTCCTCGCTGTGTCCCCCGCTGTGTCTGCTATGTTCCCGCTGTGTCACAAGCTGTGTCCCGCTGTGTGCCCCGCTGTGTCATGCTGGGTGCCGCTGTGTCCCCGCTGTGTCCCCGCTGTGTCCTCGCTGTGTCCCCTGCTATCTCCTGCTATGTCCCACGCTGTGTCCCGCTGTGTCCTCGCTGTTTCCCACGCTGTGTTCTGCTGTGTCCACGCTGTGTCCCCTGCTGTGTCCCGTTGTGTACCCAGCTGTGTACCCCGCTGTGTCCCGCTGTGTCCCCGCTGTATCGACGCTGTGTCCCGCTTGGTCCCGCTGTATCCTCGCTGTGTTCCCCGCAGTGTCCTGCTGTTTACTCCTCTGTGTCCCCCGCTGTGTCTCGCTGTGTCCCGCTGTGTACTGCTGTGTCCCCCGCTGAGTCCCGCTGTGTCCCCGTTGTGTCCCAATGTGTCCTCGCTGTCTCTCGCGCTGGATCCCGCTGTGTCCCCCCCTGTGTCCCCCGCTGTGTCCCGCTGTGTCCTCGCTGGGTCCGCCTCTGTCTCCAGCTCTGTCCCCCGCTGTGTCTCACGCTTTTTCCCCGCTGTGTCCCACTGTGTCCCGCTGTGTCCCGCTGTGCACCCACTGTGTCCCGTTGTGTCCACAGCTGTGTACCACGCTGTGTAACGCTGTGTGCCCACTGTATCGACGCTGTGTCCTGCTGTGTCCCCCGCTGTGTCCTCGCTGTGTTCCCCGCTGGGTCCCGCTGGGTCCCCCGCTGTGTCCCCCTGTGTCCCCCGCTGTGTCCCGCTGTGTCCTCGCTGGGTCTCCCGTTGGGTCCCGCTGGGTCCCCCGCTATGTACCGCTGTGTACCGCTGTGTCCCCCGCTGTGTCCTGTTGTGTCCCCAGCTGTGTACCCCGTTGTGTCCCGCTGTATCGACGCTGTGTCCCACTGGGTCCCGCTGTTTCCTTCCTGTGTTGCCCGCGGGGTCCTACTGTGTCCCGTGGTGTCCCGCTTTTTTCCCACTATGTCCCCTGCTGAGTCCCCTCTGTGTCCCCGCTGTGTCCAGCTGTGTCTTCACTGTGTCCTCTGCTGTCTCCCGCTTTGTCCTATGCTGTGTCCTACTGTGTCCCAATGTGTCCCTGCAGTGTCCCCCGCTGTGTCCCGCTGTGTCCCGCTGTGTCCCCCGCTGTGTCCTGCTGGGTCCCGCTGTGTCCTACTGTGTTCCACTGTGTCCCTGCTGTGTCCCCCGCTGTGTCCCCGCTGTGTCCCGCTGTGTCCCCCGCTGTGTCCTGCTGGGTCCCGCTGTGTCCCCGCTGTGTCCCTGCTGTGTCCGGCTGTGTCCCCCGCTGTGTCCCGCTGGGTCCCGCTGTGTCCCCCGCTGTGTACCGCTGTGTCCCCGCAGGTTCACCGCTGTTTCACGCTGTGTCCTGCTGTGTTCCGTGGTGTCCTGCTTTGTCCCCCGCTGTGTCCCGCTGTGTCCACTGCTGGATACCCGCTGGGTCCCGCTGTGTCTCGCTGTTTCCCGCTGTGTCCTCGCATTGTCCCATGCTGTGTTCCGCTGTGTCCTCCCTGTGTCCCCCGCTGTGTCCCGCTGTGTCCCCGCTGTGACCCACAGTGTCCCGCTGTGTCCTCGCTGTGTCCCACTGTGTCCCCCCTGTTTCCCCGCTGGGTCCTTCTGTGTCCCGCTGTGTCCTACTGGGTCCCCCGCTTTCTCCCGCTTTGTCCCCGCAGTGTCCCCGCTGTGTCCCGCTGTGTCCCACTGTGTCATGTGGTGTCCCGCTTTGTCCCCCACTATGTCCACTGCTGAGTCCCCTCTGTGTCCCCGCTGTGTCCCGCTGTGTCCCGCCCTGTGTCCCGCTGTGTCCCCCGCTGTGTCCCTCGCTGTGTCCCCCTCTGTGTCCCGCTGTGTCCCGCTGTGTCATCCGCTGTGTCCTTGTTGTGTCCCTGCTGGGACCCGCTGTGTCCCCGCTGTGTCCCGCTGTGTCCCCGCTCTATAGATGCTGTGTCCCACTGTGTCCCCCGCTGGGTCCCGCTGTGTCCCGCTGTGTCCCCCGCTGTGTCCCGCTGTGTCCCCGCAGGTTCACCGCTGTTTCACGCTGTGTCCTGCTGTGTTCCTTGGTGTCCCGCTTTGTCCCCCGCTGTGTCCCGCTGTGTCCACTGCTGGGTCCCCTCTGTGCCCCGCTGAGTCTCGCTGTGTCCCGCTGTGTCCTCGCTTTGTCCCATGCTGTGTTAAACTGTGTCCTCCCTGTGTCCCCCGCTGTGTACCGCTGTATCCCCCGCTGTGCCCCGCAGTGTCCCACTGTGTCCCACTGTGTCCCGCTGGGTCCCCCGCTGTGCCCCACAGTGTCCCGCTGTGTCCCGCTCTGTCCCCCACTGTGTCCCCGCTGAGTCCTCTATGTGTCGCCGCTGTCTCCCGCTGTGTCCTCGCTGTTTCCCCTGCTGTCTCCCGCTTTGTCCCATGTTGTGTCCTGCTGTGTCCCGCTGTGTCCTCGCTGTGTCCCCCGCTGTGTCCTGCTGTGTTCCCGCTGTGTCCCAAGCTGTGTCCCGCTGTGTCCTGCTGTGTTCCCGCTGTGTCCCAAGCTGTGTCCCGCTGTGTACCGCTGTGTGCCCCGCTGTGTCCCACTATGTTCCCGCAGTGTCCCCGCTGTGTCCCCACTGTGTCCTCGCTGTGTCCTCCGCCGTGTCCGGCTGTGTCCCGCTGTGTAACGCTGTGTCCTGCTGTGTCCCTCTTTGTACTCCACTGTGTCCCGCTGTGTCCCCGCAGTGACCCCGCTGTGTCCCGCTGTGTCCCACTGTGTCCCGTGGTGTCCCGCTTTTTCCCCCGCTGTGTCCCTGGCTGAGTCTCGCTGTGTCCCCACTGTGTCCTCTCTGTGTCCCCCGCTGTGTCCTGCTCTGTTCCCCACTGAGTCTCCCGTTTTGTCCCCGCTGTGTCCCGCTGTGTCCCGCTGTGTCCCCCACTGTGTCCCGTTGTGTCAACAGCTGTGTACCCCGCTGTGTCCCGCTGTGCTCCCGCTGTATCGACACTTTGTCCCGCTGGGTCCTGCTGTGTCCCTTGCTGTGTCCCCCACTGTGTCCCGCTGTGTCCCCCGCTGTGTCCCGCAGTATCCCCCGCTGAGTCCCCCTGTGTCACCACTGTGTCCCTCTGTGTCCCCGCTCTATCGACGCTGTGTCCGGCTGGGTCCCGCTGTGTCCTCTCTTTGTTCTCCGCTGTGTCCCGTTGTGTCTCCCGCTGTGTCTCTCGCTGTGTCCCTCTTTGTCCCCGGCTGTGTCTGGCTATGTCTTGCTGTGTCCCCCGCTGTGTCCTTACTGTGTCCCCGCTGTGTCCCGATGTGTCCCGCAGTGTCCCCAGCTGTGTCCCAATGTGTCACCGCTGTGTCCTGCTGTGTCCTCGCTGTGTCCCCCACTGTGTCACGCTTTGTCCCTGCTGTGTCCCCCGCTGTGTCCCACTTTGTCCCCGCTGTGTCCTGCTGTGGCCCCCGCTGTGTCCCGCTGAGTCCCGCTGTGTCCCCCACTGTGTCCCGCTGTGTCCCTGAAGGTTCACCGCTGTTTCACGCTGTGTCCTGCTGTGTCTCGCTGTGTCCCGCTGTGTCCTGCTGTGTCCCCCGCTGTGTCCTGCTGGGTCCTCCCAGTGTCCCCCGCTGTGTCCCGCTGTGTCCCCCGCTGTGCCCCGCAGTGTCCCGCTGTGTCCCGCTGTGTCCTTGCTGTGTCCCACTGTGTCCCCGCTGTTTCCCCGCTGGGTCCTGCTGTGTCCCGCTGTGTCCCGCTGGGTCCCCAGCTGTGTACCCCGCTGTGTCCCGCAGTGTCCCCGCTGTATCGACGCTGTGTCCCGCTTGGTCCCGCTGTATCCTCGCAGTGTTCCCCGCTGTGTCCTGCTGTTTACCCCTCTGTGTCCCCCGGTGTGTCCCGCTGTGTCCCGTTGTGTACTGCTGTGTCCCCCGCTGAGTCCCGCTGTGTCCCTGCTGTGTCCCAATGTGTCCGTGCTGTGTCCCCTGCTGTGTCCCGCTGGGTCCCCCCTGTTTCCCCCGCTGTGTCCCGCTGTGTTTCCTGCTGTGTCCTCTGCTCTGTCCCACTGTGTCCCCCTCTGTGTCTTGCTGTGTCCCGCTGTGTCCCCCCTGTGTCCCCTGCTGTGTCCCGCTGTGTCCACACTGTGTTCCCCGTGTGTCCCGCTGTGTACCCCGCTGTGACCCGCTGTGTCGCGCTGTGTCCCGCTCTTTCTCCGCTGTGTCCCCGCTGTGTGCCCAGTGTGTCCTGCTGTGTACCCCGCTGTGTCTAGCTGTGTCACTGCTGTGTCCCGCTGTGTACTGCTGTGTCCCCCGCTGAGTCCCGCTGTGTCCCCGCTGTGTCCCAATGTGTCCTCGCTGTATCCCCCCTTGTGTCCTGCTGTATCCCCCTGTGTCCCCCGCTGTGTCCAGCTGAGTCCCTCTCTGTCCCCTGCTGTGTCCCCCGCTCTGTCCCACTGTGTCCCCCTCTGTGTCCCGCTGTGTCCCGCTGTGTACTGCAGTGTCCCCCGCTGAGTCCCGCTGTGTCCCGCTGTGTCCCAATGTGTCTTCCCTGTGTCCCCCGCTGTGTCCCCCTCTGTCCCCCGCTGTGTCCTGCTGTGTCAACTGCTGTGTCCACATTGTGTCCCGCTGTTTCCCCCGCTGTGTCCCGCTGTGTCCTCACTGTGTCCCGCTGTGTCCTCGCTGTGTCCACCGTGTGTCCCACTGTGTGCCCCGCTGTGTCCCCCGTGAGTCCCGCTGTGTAACCCGCTGTGTCCCGCTGTGTCACGCTTTGTCCCGCTCTTTCCCCACTGTGTTTCGCTGTGTCCCGGCTGTGTCCCGGCTGTGTGCCCGCTGTTTAATCTGCTGTGTCTCGCTTTGTACCCGTTGTGTCTCGCTGTGTCCCCCGCTCTGTCCCCCTCTGTGTCCCGCCTTGTCCCCCTCTGTGTCCCGCTGTGTCCTGCTGTGTCCCTCCCTGTGTCCCGCTGTATCCACGCAGTGTCGCCGCTGTATCCCACTGTGTCCCTCTGTGTTCCGTGTTGTCCCGTTTGTGCCCCTTAGTGTCCCCCACTGTGTCCCCACTGTGTCCCCGCTGTGTCCCGCTGTGTCCTCGCTGTGTCCCCTGTTGTGTCCTGCTCTGTTCCCCGCTGTGTCACCCACTTTGTCCCCACTGTGCCCCTCTGTGTCCCGCTGTGTACCGCTGTGTCCCGCGGTGTCCTGCTGTGTCCCCCGCTGAGTCCCGCTGTGTACCCGCTGTGTCCCAATGTGTCCTCGCTGTGTCCCCCGCTGTGTCCCGCTGTGTCCCTCTGTGGCCCCTGCTGTATCCCCTGCTCTGTCCCACTGTGTCCCTGCTGTGTCCCTACTGTGTCCCCGCTGTGTCCCGCTGTATTCCGCTGTGTCCCCCGCTGTGTCCCGCTTTGTCCCCCCTGTGTCCCCCACTGTGTCCCGCTCTGTCCCCTGCTGTGTCTCCGCTGTTTCCCGCTGTGTCCCGCTGTGTCCCGCTGTGATCCTGCTGAGTCCCGCTGTGTCACCGCTGTGTCCCGCTGTGTCCTCGCTGTGTCCCCTGCTGTGTCCTGCTCTGTTCCCTGCTGTGTCTCCCACTTTGTCCCCATTGTGCTCCGCTGTGTCCCGCTGTGTCCCGATGTGTCCCTCTATGTCCCCCACTGTGTCCCGTTGTGTCCCCAGCTGTGTACCCCGCTGTGTCCTGCTGTGTCCCCGCTGTATCGATGCTGTGTCCCGCTGGGTCCCGCTGTGTCCTCTCTGTGTACCCCGCTGTGTCCCACTGTGTCCCCCGCTGTGTCCCTCGCTGTGTCCCACTGTGTCCTCCCTGTGTCCCCTGCTGTGTCCTGCTGTGTCCCCCGCTGTGTCCCGCTGTGTCCCCTGCTGTGTCACACGCTGTGTCCCTGTTGTGCCCCGCTGTGTCCCGCTGTGTCCCGCTGTGTCCTGCTGTGTCCCCCACTGAGTCCCGCTGTGTACCCGCTGTGTCCCAATGTGTCCTCGCTGTGTCCCCTGCTGTGTCCCGCTGTGTCCTCGCTGTGTCCCCCTCTGTGTCCCGCTGTGTCCCTCTGTGGCCCCTGCTGTATCCCCTGCTCTGTCCCACTGTGTCACCCGCTGTGTCCCGGCTGTGTCCCCGCTGTGTCCTGCTGTATTCCACTGTGTCCCCCGCTGTGTCCCGCTTTGTCCCCCCTGTGTCCCCCGCTGTGTCCGCTGTGTCCCCCGCTGTGTCCCGCTGTGTCCACGTTGTCCCCTGGTGGGTCCCCGCTGTCCCCTTCTGTGTCCCCGCTGTACCCGCTGTGTCCCGCTGTGTCCCTCTGTGTTCCCCACTGTGTCCCTCTGTATTCCCCGCTGTGTCCCGCTGTGTCCCACGCTGTGTCCCGCTGTGTCCCTGCTGTGTCCCTGCTGTGTCCCACTGTGTCCCGCTGTGACCCTGCTGAGTCTTGCTGTTTCCCCGCTG
>NW_012286825.1:0-1101 GCF_000151885.1 Dipodomys ordii
TCAGGGTGCCGGGCGCCTAGGCAAGCCGAGGGCCGGCCGCAGCCAGGGCTGCGCGGGACGGAGCCGCAGCGACAGCAACTGCGCTGGGGGGGGGGGCACTCGGCCTCCTTCTCCCCGCAGGGTCAAGGCCAGGCAACCATCTTCAAGTGGCTCGGGGGAGCTAGAGAAGCCGCCCCGTAACCCCTACGCTGCGGACGCAGGGGCGGCGGGGGCTGCTGCCCTTTGTGGGCGCAGCGCGCACGGCTCCAAGCGCCCTCCCCCTGGCGCTCCCCCCGCCCCCCCCGGCATCTTCCTGTGCACGGTGCGGCCCTGGAAAGGAAACTCGGAGGAAGCAAACCCCGGAGCTTGAAAGCTCGCCTTGAAAAGCTCCTGGGGAGCGCCATCCGCTCCGCCTCCACCTCCGCATCCTACACCGGCCCCGGTCCTCGCCGCTGCATCCCTGGCGGCTTCCGCTGTGCTTCGGGCTGGGGCACAGCCGCCTGCGCTGCCACCGCGGCCGCCCGCGCGCGCGCGCACACACACACACTCACTCGGACACGGACACACGCACATCGACGCCCGCGCGCGCGCGCACACACACACACACACACTCGAACTCCCGCCCTTCTCCCCCGCCCCCTCCCCGCCTCCTCCCCAGCTCCTTGATCTCCCGGTCTGTTTTATTACTCCTGGTGCGAGTCCCGCGGACTCGGCGGCCCGCTATTTGTCATCAGCTCGCTCTCCATTGGTGGGGAGAGGAGGCCGTGGAGCAGGGGGTGGGGTGGGGAGGGGAAGGGAAAGGGGTGGAAACTGCCTGGAGCCGTCTCTCCGCGCTGCTGTTGGTGCTGCCGCTGCCTCCGCCGCCGCCTCCGGCTCCTCGCTCTCGGCCTCTCTCCGCCTCCATGTGCCGGATAGCGGGAGCGCCGCGGACCCTGCTGCCGCTACTGGCGGCCCTGCTTCAGGTAACGCGGAGGTCCACGCGGGCCGGGCGGCGGACGGGGTGGGGCGGGCGGCGCCGGGTCCCTTTGTTCCCCGCGCCGCTGCGGGGCCGGGCTGCGCACCCGGGAAGGGAGGTGCAGCACCGCGCGGCCGGGAACTGCGCAGGCACGAGGCTCCGGCTGA
>NW_012286826.1:0-759 GCF_000151885.1 Dipodomys ordii
CCGCATGTGGCGCCCGCGATAGTGGTCAGGTCTGATCCTTCAGTACCCACAAAGGCAAGGAGGCGGATAAATTCGCGCCGTCTAGCTAGAGTATCTAGTTCAAGAACTTACCCTACTTATAAACTCACAAAGTCGGCCTCATCAGGGAGCCACCGGTCCGCCCCGCGTCCCGCGTCCCGCAGGAGTGCGGGCCGCGGCCGGCCCCGGCTTCCCGAGCCACACCGGCCAAGTGGGACGCCCGGGTGCCGTGGCCGCGGGCCCCTGCTTCTCAGCCCCACCACCTCCATCATCTCCCCCGCCCTCCATCACCTCAGCCCCCCTCTCCCCCCACCCCACCACCGTGGACCACCGGAAAAACCCGGAGCTGCGGATGTCAGGAGTGAGCGGGGATTCCGCGCGCGCGCTCGAGGGAAACCGCGCATGCGTCAAGAAGACACACGCCTGCGCACCGTGCGTAGGGCTCCCGGAGCGCGCGCCGGGCTCCTTGGGCGCACGCGCGCCGGGTTTTTCCCTAGGGGCGGCCGCGAGCTCGGCGGCGGCGCGCGCGGGTGACGTAGGCGGTGCCGCGGGGACGACGGGACTCCGTCACGGGCCGGAGCGCCGGGGCGGGCGCTGAGGCGGGGCCGAACCCGGAAGTGGAGAGCGCCGGGGCGGGCGCGCCGGGAGCGGAGCTCGGCGGCCGGGAGCCAGCGGGGGAACCCTGGGGTCCCGGTAATGGGCGTGCGGAGCGTTCCCCCGGGGAATCCGGGCTGTAAGGTG
>NW_012286827.1:0-1623 GCF_000151885.1 Dipodomys ordii
CAAATGAAATGAACTAAATGGGTCTGATATAACACCTGGGAAAGAAAGCATTTGTAATGAAAATAAATAATACTATAATTTTATAACATCAATATTATGAGCCCACAATAACCCTTATGGGCTTGTGATGTAGATAAATGGTAGTGCACATATCTAGCATGTGTGAAGACCTGAATTCAGTCCTAGCAATAACAAAATAAAAAAATGTCCCATATAATCATTTGTGAGTGTATATGAGAAACCATATGTCCTGATTTTTTACTTAACATACAATGCTATTTAACAATGTCTTTCCTAAAAGGGTTAACCTATTGATTATGCCTAAGCTTGAGGCAGTTAAAGAAAGAATAAAGGTTAAATACAGTACAAATCTAGATACTAGCAAGACTCTCAGGGCCTCTAATTGAGTATGAAATAGAAACTAGGGTAGAATAGGGCAACTAAGCTTGATGTACAGTCTAAGAGCTTGGGAATGTAAACTTGTTCAACCACTTTGGAAAGAAGTATGGAGGTTCCTCAAAAGACTTCACATAGAGCTCCCCTATGACCCAGCAATCCCACTTTTGGGCATTTACCCAAATGTTTACAAACAAGACCACACTAAAGCTACCAGCACAACTATGTTTATTGCAGCATTATTTACCATAGCTAAGATATGGAACCAACCCAGATGCCCTTCAGCAGATGAATGGATCAAGAAAATGTGGTATATATACACAATGGAATTCTATGCCTCCATCAGAAAGAATGGCATTGCCCCATTTGTTAGGAAATGGAAAGACTTGGAAAAAATTAAATTAAGTGAAGTAAGCCAGGCACAAAGGAACACAGGTCCCATGGTTTCCCTTATTTGCAATATCTAGTATATGTATCAGTCAAGTGGAAAAAGTCAGATAATGAGATGTTAGGAAAATGAATCCTTAGATAGGTATTTTAATGTTTTTTTTCTTTCATGCATGTGTTTCTAACGCATTTATAAGATTATTTCTTTGTTGCTTTGTATGTCCCTCCCCCACAGTATAACCCCCGCTTTCAATATATTTGATGTCAGTATAACTTGTGGAGGAGATGGGGAAAAACAAGTCGTTTAAGGATTCAGGTGGACCTGTTGCGACAATGAGAAGTACAAATTGTCATGTCAAAAACGAGCATTACAATGTTGGGGGGGGAGGGGGGAAAGGATTGGGTGGGTGGGGGAGGCTGGGAAGGGAGGTAAAGGGTAAACAAAGGAGGAGGCTGCAATGCTTGGTAAGAAATGTATGCATTATCTTGCCCATGTAATTGTAACCCCTTTGTACCCTTCCTCCGGTTCCAGATCCTCAGGTCCCCAGGGCCCACAGCCCGCTCAGGCCCCACCCCAGCTGGGCCTAGGCCTTGTGGTGGCCAGCAGTGGGCCTGGGCTCGCAGTGGGCCTGGGGACAGGGCCTCAGGGTGGTCAGGATGGGCTGGGCCCATGCGGGGTGGGGTGGGGGAGGCAGGGACCGCCCCCACAGCGGAAGTGCAAGGCCTGCTGGGAGTCGCACTTCCTCCTCTGGGGCCTGTAGAAACCACAGGGCCCGGCCCTGCCCAGGCCAGCCGCCCCCCGGGGAGCCGGCAGGCAGGATGGCGGAGGGCAAGGCGGGC
>NW_012286828.1:0-12888 GCF_000151885.1 Dipodomys ordii
TCACTTTTGCTTCTCCTTTTGCTTCTGCTTCTTCTGCTTTTCCTGCTTCTCCTTCTGCTTCTGCTTCTTCTGCTTCTCCTTCTGCATCTTCTTCTGCTTCTGCTTCTCCTTCTCCTTCTTCTGCTTCTCCTTCTGATTCTCCTTCTGCTTCTTCTTCTGCTGCTTCTGCTTCTCCTTCTCCTTCTTCTGCTTCTCCTTCTTATTCTCCTACTGCTTCTCCTACTGTTTCCCTTCTCCTTCTTGTTCTTCTGCTTTTCCTACTTCTACTGCTTTTCCTGCTTCTCGTTCTGGTTCTGCTACAACTGCTACTGCTTCTACTTCTTCTGTTTCTTCTGCTTCTCCTTCTGCTCTTGATTCTCCTTCTGCTTCTGCTTCTTCTGTTTCTCCTGCTTCTCCTTCTGCATCTTCTTCTGCTTCTGCTTCTCCTTCTCCTTCTTCTGCTTCTCCTTCTTATTCTCCTACTGCTTCTCCTACTGTTTCCCTTCTCCTTCTTGTTCTTCTGCTTTTCCTACTTCTACTGCTTTTCCTGCTTCTCGTTCTGGTTCTGCTACAACTGCTACTGCTTCTACTTCTTCTGTTTCTTCTGCTTCTCCTTCTGCTCTTGATTCTCCTTCTGCTTCTGCTTCTTCTGTTTCTCCTGCTTCTCCTTCTGCATCTTCTTCTGCTTCTGCTTCTCCTTCTCCTTCTTCTGCTTCTCCTTCTGATTCTCCTTCTGCTTCTTCTTCTTCTGCTTTACCTTCTTCTCCTTCTGCTTCTCCTTCTGCTTCTCCTTCTGTTTCTCCTTCTCCTTCTTGTTCTTCTCCTTTTCCTTCTGCTTCTCCTTCTGCTTCTGCTACAACGGCTACTGCTTCTACTTCTTTTGTTTCTTCTGCTTCTCCTTCTGCTTTTGCTTCTCTTTCTGCTTCTGCTTCTCCTTCTGCTTCTCCGGATTCTGCTTCTTCTGCTTCTCCTGCTTCTCCTTCTGCTTCAGGTTCTGCTTCTGCTTCTTCGGCTTCTTCTACTTCTGCTTCTCCTGCTGAGACTTCTTCTGCTTCTCCTGCTTCTCTTTCTGCTTCTCTTTCTGCTTCTCCTTCTCCTTCTCCTTCTTCTGCTTCTGCTTCTCCTTCTGCTTCTGCTTCAATTTCTCCTTCTGCTACTCATTCTCCTTCTGCGTCTTCTGTTTCTTCTGCTTCTCCTTCTCCTGCTTCTCCTGCTTCTCCTACTTCTCGTGCTGCTTCTCCTTCTTCGTCTCTTTCTGCTTCTGCTTATCCTTTTGCTTCTCCTACTCCTAATCCTTCTCTTTCGCCTTCTCCTTCTTCTTCTTCTGCTTCTCCTGCTGCTTCTTCTTCTGCTTATTCTAGTATTTCTGTTTCTTCTGCTTCTGCTTAAGATTGTGCTTCTTCTGTTTCTCCTGCTTCAGATTCTGCTTCTGCTTCTTCGGCTTCTCCTGTTTCTTCTGCTTCTGCTTCTCCTGCTTCTTCTGCTCCTCCTGCTTCTCTTTCTCCTTCTCCTTCTGCTTCTGCTTCTCCTGCTTCTGCTACTGCTCTTCTCCTTCTTCTATTTCTTTTGCTTCTGTTTCTTCTTCTTCTTCTTCTCTTTCTTCTGCTTCTTCTTTTCCTGCTTCTTCCGCTTCTACTGCTTATCTTTCTGCTTCTCATTCTGCTTCTACTTCTCCTTCTGCTTCTCCTATTGCTTCTGCGGCTCTTCCTTCTCCTTCTCCTACTTCTACTTTTCCTTCTGCTTCTGCTTCTTCTGCTTCTCCTGCTTCTCCTTATGCATCTTCTTCTGCTTCTGCTTCTCTTTCTGCTGCTTCTTCTGCTTCTGTTTCTCCTTCTACTTCTCCTTCTGCTTCTTCTGCTTCTTTTTCTGATGCTCCTTGTGCTTCTCTTTCTGTTTCTCCTTCTCCTTCTCGTTCTTCTGCTTTCCCTTCTGCTTCTGCTGCAACTGCTACTGCTTCTGCTTCTTCTGTTTCTTCTGCTTCTCCTTCTGCTTTTGATTCTCTTTCTGCTTCTGCTTCTGCTTCTACTTCAGCTTCTAATTCTGCTTCTCCAGATTCTGCTTCTTCTCCTTCTCCTGCTTCTCCTTTTGCTTCAGGTTCTGCTTCTGCTTCTTCGGATTCTTATGCTTCTGCTTCTCCTGCTTCTGCTTCTTCTGCTTCCCCTCTTTCTCTTTCTGCTTCTCCTTCTGTTTCTGCTCCTCCTTCTGCTTCTGCTTCTTGTCCTTCTCCTGTTTTCTGCTTCTGCTTCTCCTGCTTCTGCTTCTTCTGCTTTTCCTGCTTCACTTTCTGCTTCTCCTTCTGCTCCTTCTCCTTCTTCTTCTTCTTCTGCTTCTCCCGCTTCTGCTTCTTCTGCTTCTCCTGCTTCTCGTTCTGCTTCTCTTCGTCGGCTTCTCTTTCTATTTCTGCTTCTGCTTCTTCTGATTCTGCTTCTTCTCCTTCTTCTTCTCCTTCTGCTTCTGTTTCTTCTGCTTCTCCTTCTGCATCTCCTTTTCCTTCTGCTTCTTCTTCTGCTTCTGCTTCTCCTTCTCCTTCTTATGCTTCTGCTTCTTCTTCTTTTCCTGCTTCTCCTTCTGCTTCTCCTTCTGCTTCTCCTTCTGTTTCTCCTTCTTGTTCTTCTGCTATTCCTTCTGCTTCTCTTTCTGCTTCTGCATCTTCAGCTTCTTCTGCTACTGCTTCTGCTTCTTCTGTTTCTTCGGCTTCTCCTTCTGCTTTTGCTTCTCTTTCTGCTTCTGCTTCTCCTTCTGGTTCTCCTTCTTCTTCTCCAGATTCTTCTTCTTCTGCTTCTCCAGCTTCTCCTTCTGCTTCAGGTTCTCCTTTTGCTTCTTCGGCTTCTTCTGCTTCTATTTCTGCTTCTCCTTCTGTTTCTGCTTCTCTTTCTGCTTCTGCTTCTCTCCTTCTTCTATTTCTTCTGCTTCTGCTTCTCCTGATTCTGCTTCTCCTGCTTCTCTTCTGTTTTTCTTTATGCTTCTCCTTCTTCTGCTTCTACTACTGCTTCTGCTTCTCCTTCTGCATCTTCTTCTGTTTCAATTTCTCCTTCTTCTGCTTTTCATTCTGCTTCTGCTTCTCCTGCTTCTGCTTCTTCTGCTTTTCCTGCTTCTCCTTCTCCTTCTCTTTCTGCTTCTGCTTATCCTTCTGTTTCTCCTACTCCTAATCCTTCTCTTTCTCCTTCTCTTTTTCTTCTTCTTCTGCTTCTCTTGCTGCTTCTTCTTCTGCTTCTTCCGCTTTTTCTGTTTCTTCTTCTTCTGCTTCAGCTTCTCCTTCTTCTGTTTCTCCTTCTGCTTCTGCTTCTGCTCTTCTCCTTGTTCTGTTTCTTCTGCTTCTGCTTCTCCTGCTTCTTCTTCTTCTGCTTCTCCTACTTCTCCTTCTGCTTCTCCGTCTCATTCTCCTTCTCCTTCAATTTCTCCTTCTTGTGCTTCTCATTCTGCTTCTGCTTCTCCTGCTTCTGCTTCTTCTGTTTCTCCTTCTGCTTCTCCTTCTGCTTCTCTTTCTGCTTCTTATTCTGCTCCTCCTACTCCTAATCCTTCTCTTTCTCCTTCTTCTGCTTCTCGTCCTGCCTCTGCTTTTTCTGCTTGTTCTGTTTCTTCTGCTTCTGTTTTTCCAGCTTCTGCTGCTTCTGCTTCTCCTTCTGCTTCAGGTTCTCCTTCTGGTTCTTGGGCTTCTTCTGTTTCTTCTGCTTCTGCTTCTCCTGCTACTGCTTCTTCTGCTTCTCTTTCTGCTTCTCCTTCTGCTTCTGCTTCTCCTTCTGCTCCTTCTTCTTCTTCTGTTTCTTCTTCTTCTGCTGCTTCTCCCGCTTCTGCTTGTCCTTCTCCTTCTGCTTCTCCTTCTCCTTCTTCTGCTGCTCTTTCTGCTTCTGCTTCTGCTTCTTCTGATTCTTCAACTTCTCCTTCTTCTTCTCCTTCTGTTTCTGCTTCTCTTTCTGCTTCTGCGTCTCCTTCTGCTTCACCTTCTGCTGCTCCTTCTCCTTCTTCTGTTTCTCCCTCTGCTTCTGCTACTTATGCTTCTTCTTTTTCTTCTGCTTCTGCTTTTCCAGCTTCTGCTGCTTCTCCTTCTCCTTCTGCTTGAGGTTCTCCTTCTGGTTATTGGGCTTCTTCTGTTTCTTCTGCTTCTGCTTCTCCTGCTACTGTTTCTCATGCTTCTCTTTCTGCTTCTCCTTCTGCTTCTGCTTCTCCTTCTGCTCCTTCTCCTTCTTCTGTTTCTTCTTCTTCTTCTTCTTCTCCCGATTCTGCTTCTTCTTCTTCTCCTGCTTTTCCTTCTCCTTCTGCTTCTCCTTCTCCTTCTTCTGCTCTTTCTGCTTCTGCTTCTTCTGATTCTCCAACTTCTCCTTCTTCTTCTCCTTCTGTTTCTGCTTCTCTATATGCTTCTGCATCTCCTTCTGCTTCACCTTCTGCTGCTCCTTCTCCTTCTTCTGTTTCTCCCTCTGCTTCTGCTACTTATGCTTCTTCTTTTTCTTCTGCTTTTGCTTCTCCTGCTTCTTCTGCTTCTCCTGCTTCTCTTTCTGCTTCTGCTTATCCTTCTGTTTCTCCTACTCCTATTCCTTCTCTTTCTCTTTCTCCTTCTTCTTCTTCTGCTTCTCCTGCTGCTTCTTCTTCTGCTTCTTCTGCTTTTTCTGTTACTTTTTCTTCTTCTGCATCAGCTTCTGCTTCTTCTGCTTCTCCTTCTGCTTCTGCTTCTCCTTCTGCTTCTGCTCTTCTCCTTCTTCTGCTTCTGCTTCTCCTGCTTCTTTTTCTGCTTCTCCTACTTCTCCTTCTGCTTCTCCGTCCCATTCTCCTTCTCCTTCAATTTCTCCTTCTTGTGCTTCTCATTCTGCTTCTGCTTCTGCTTCTCCTGCTTCTGCTTCTTCTGTTTCTCCTTCTGCTTCTCTTTCTGCTTCTAATTCTGCTTCTGCTCCTCCTACTCCTAATCCTTTCTCCTTCTTCTTCTTCTGCTTCTCGTTCTGCTTCTGCTTCTTCTGCTTGTTCTGTTTATTCTGCTTCTGCTTTTCCAGCTTATCCTGCTTCTGCTTCTCCTTCTGCTTCAGGTTCTCCTTCTGGTTCTTGGGCTTCTTCTGTTTCTTCTGCTTCTCCTGCTACTGCTTCTTCTGCTTCTTCTGCTTCTCTTTCTGCTTCTCCTTCTGCTTCTGCTTTTCCTTGTGCTCCTTCTCCTTCTTCTGTTTCTTCTTCTTCTTCTTCTGATTCTCCCACTTCTGCTTCTTCTGCTTCTCCTGCTTGTCCTTCTCGTTCTGCTTCTCCTTGTCCTTCTTCTGTTTCTCTTTCTGCTTCTTCTTCTGCTTCTTCTGATTCTCCAACTTCTCCTTCTTCTTCTCCTTCTGTTTCTCCTTCTCTTTCTGCTTCTTCATCTCCTTCTGCTTCACCTTCTGCTGCTCCTTCTCCTTCTTCTGTGTCTCCCTCTGCTTCTGCTTCTTATGCTTCTTCTTTTTCTTCGGCTTCTCCTGCTTCTGCTTCTTATGCTTCTACTGCTTCTTCTTCTGCTTCTGCTTCTTCTGCTTCTACTTCTCTTTCTGCTTCTGCTTTTCCTACTTCTTTTTTGCTTCTTCTGCTGCTTTTCCTTCTGCTGCTGCTTCTACTTCTTCTTCTGCTTCTCTTTTTGCTTTTCCTTCTGCTTCTGCTTCTTCTGTTTCTCCTGCCTGAATTTCTGGTTCTACTTCTTCTGCTGCTTCTCCTTCTGCTTCTGCTTCTACTTCTGCTTTTGTTTCTGCTTCTTCTGCTTCTTCTCTTTCGGCTTCTCCTGCTTCTGCTTCTTGTGCTTCTCCTGCTTCTCTTTCTCCTTCTCATTCTGCTTCTGCTTCTCCTTCTGCTTCTTCTCCTTCTCCTTTTCTTACTTCTGCTTCTCCTTCAGCTTCTGTTTCTTCTGCTTCTCCTGCTCTTCCTTCTGCATCTCCTGCTTGTGCTTGTCCTTATGCTTCTTCTTCTGTTTCTGCTTCTCCTTCCCCTTCTCCTTCTTTTGCTTCTCCTTTTGCTTCTGCTTCTTCTGTTTGTCCTTCTTCTCTTTCTGCTTCTGCTTCTTCTGCTTCTCCTGCTTCTCCTTCTGCATCTTCTTCTGCTTCTCCTTCTCCTTCTTCTGTTTCTCCTTCTGCTTCTCCTTCTGCTTCTTCTTCTGCTGCTTTACCTGCTTCTCTTTCTGCTTCTCCTTCTGTTTCTCCTTCTGTTTCTTCTTCTCCTTCTTGTTCTTCTGCTTTTCTTTCTGCTTCTCGTTCTGCTTCTGCTACAACTGCTACGGCTTCTACTTCTTCTGTTTCTTCTGCTTCTCCTTCTGCTTTTGATTCTCTTTCTGCTTCTGCTTCTCCTACTGCTTCTCATTCTGCTTCCCCACATTCTGCTTCTTCTGCTTCATCTGCTTCTCCTTCTGCTTCAGGTTCTGCTTCTGCTTCTTCGGATTCTTATGCTTCTGCTTCTCCTGCTTCTGCTTCTTCTGTTTCCCCTACTTCTCTTTCTGCTTCTCCTTCTGTTTCTGCTTCTCCCTCTGCTTCTGCGTCTTGTCCTTCTCCTGTTTCTTCTGCTTCTGCTTCTCCTGTTTCTGCATCTCCTGCTTCTCCTTCTGCTGCAATTTCTGCTTCTCCTGCTGCTTTTCCTTCTCCTGCTCCTTCTTCTGCTTCTCTTTCTGCTTCTCCTTCTGTTTCTCCTTCTCTTTCTCCTTCTCTTCATCTGCTTTTCCTTCTGCTTTTCCTTCTGCTTTTTATCGTCTGCTTCTTATGCTACTGCCTCTGCTTCTTTTGTTTCTTCTGCTTCTCCTTCTGCTTCTCCTTCTGCTTTTGCTTCTCTTTCTGCTTATGCTTCTCCTTCTGCTTCTCCAGATTCTGCTTCTTCTGCTTCTCCTGCTTCTCCTTCTGCTTCAGGTTCTGCTTCTGCTTCTTCGGCTTCTTCTGCTTCTGCTTCTCCTGCTGCTGATTCTTCTGTCTCTCCTGCTTCTCTTTCTGCTTTTCCTTCTGTTTCTGCTTCTCTTTCTGCTTCTGCTTCTTCTCCTTCTGTTTCTTCTGCTTCTGCTTCTCCTGCTTCTGCTTCTCCTTCTGCTGCTCTTTCTGCTTCTCCTTCTCGTTCTTCTGCTTCTCCTTCTGCTTCTGCTTCTCCTTCTGCTTCTGCTTCAATTTCTCCTCCTGCTGCTCATTCTGCTTCTGCGTCTTCTGTTTCTTCTGCTTCTCCTGCTTCTGCTACTTCTCGTGCTGCTTCTCCTACTGCGTCTTTTTCTGCTTCTGCTTATCCTTTTGCTTCTCCTACTCCTAATCCTTCTCTTTCGCCTTCTCCTTCTTCTTCTTCTGCTTCTCCTGGTGCTTCTGCTTCTGCTTATTCTACTATTTCTGTTTCTTCTGCTTCTGCTTCAGATTGTGCTTCTTCTGTTTCTCCTTCTGCTTCTGATTCTGCTTCTGCTTCTTCGGCTTCTCCTGTTTCTTCTGCTTCTGCTTCTCCTGCTTCTCTTTCTGCTTCTCCTTCGTCTTCTGCTTCTCCTTCAGCTTCTGCTTCTGCTCTTCTCCTTCTTCTGTTTCTTTTGCTTCTGTTTCTTCTGCTTCTTCTTCTTCTGTTTCTTCTGATTCTACTTCTGCTTCTCCTTCTTCTCCTCTTTCTGCTTCTACTTCTGCTTCTTCTGATTCTCCTGCTTCTCCTTCTTGTTCTCCTTCTGTTTCTGCTTCTCTTTTTGCTTCTCCTTCCCCTTCTGCTGCTCCTTCTCCTTCTCCTTCTTCTGCTTCTCCCACTGCTTCTGCTTCTGCTTCTTTTGCTTATTCTTTTTCTTCTGCTTCTGCTTCTCCTGCTTCTGCTTCTACTGCTTCTCCTTATGCTTCTCCTTATGCTTCTCCTTATGCTGCTGCTTCTTCTTCTTCTTCCTCTTCTTCTTCTTCTTTTTCTTCTTCTTCTTGTTCTCTTTCTTCTGCTTCTGCTTTTCCTGCTTCTTCTGCTTCTACTGCTTCTCTTTCTGCTTCTCATTCTGCTTCTCCTTCTGCTTCTCCTATTGCTTCTGTTGCACTTCCTTATCCTTCTCCTTCTCCTACTTCTGCTTCTCCTTCTGCTTCTGCTTCTTCTGCTTCTCCTGCTTCTCCTTCTGCATCTTTTTCTGCTTCTGCTTCTCCTTCTGCTGCTTCTTCTGCTTCTGCTACTCCTTCTTCTGCTTCTCCTTCTGATTCTCCTTCTACTTCTCTTTCTGCTGCTAATGCTCCTTCTTCTGCTACTCCCTCTGATTCTTCTTCTTATGCTTATTCTTTTTCTCCTGCTTCTGCTTCTCCTGCTTCTGCTTCTTCTGCTTCTACTTCTTCTCCTTATGCTTCTCCTTCTCCTTCTTCTTCTTCTTCTTCTTCTTCTTCTTCTTCTTCTTCTTCTTCTTCTTCTTCTTCTTCTTCTTCTTCTTCTTCTTCTTCTCTTTCTTCTGCTTCTTCTTTTCCTGCTTCTTCTGCTTCTACTGCTTCTCTTTCTGCTTCTCATTCTGCTTCTGCTTCTCCTATTTCTTCTGCGGCTCTTCCTTCTCCTTCTCCTACTTCTACTTCTCCTTCTGCTTCTGCTTCTTCTGCTTCTGTTTCTCCTTCTGCTTCTCCTTCTGCTTCTTCTGCTTCTCCTGATTCTCCTTCTGCTTCTCCTTCTGTTTCTCCTTCTCCTTCTCGTTCTTCTGCTTTTCCTTCTGTTTCTCCTTCTGCTTCTGCTGTAACTGCTATTGCTTCTGCTTCTTCTGTTTCTTCTGCTTCTCCTTCTGCTTTTGATTCTCTTTCTTCTTCTGCTTCTGCTTCTACTTCAGCTTCTCATTCTGCTTCTCCAGATTCTGCTTCCTCTGGGACAGAGCAAAGGCAGTACTCAGAGACAAGTTTATAGCTCTGAGCTCCTACATCAACAAATTGGAGAGATCTGAAACTAACAAGTTAATGACACATCTAAACCTCCTTGAAAAAGAATAGCAAGACAAACCCCAATCCAGTAGACGGAAAGAAATAATCAAAATTAAATCAGAAGTAAACGAATTAGAATCCTAAAAATCTATAGAAAGAATCAACAAAACAAAGAGTTGGTTCTTCGAAAAACTTAACAAAATTGACAGACCCTTAGCAAATCTTATCAGAAAAAGAAGAGAACACACCCAAATTAATAAACTCAGAGATGAGAATGGAAACATCACCACGGAAACAACCAAGATTCAGAACATTATAAGGGAATACTTCTCCAAACTTTATGCTAATAATTTTGAGAACTTGACAGAAATGGACCTTTTTCTAGCAAATATTGACATTCCAAAACTAAACCAAGATGAGTCAAACTATCTTAACAGGCCCATATCAAGCATTGAAATAGAAACAGCAATAAGAGACCTCCCAGCTAAGAAAAGTCCAGGACTAGATGGTTTTACAGCGGAATTTTACAAGGCCTTCAAAGCAGAGCTCACACCAATACTCCTCCAACTCTTCAATGAAATTGAAAGAGAAAGCTCACTACCGAACACATTCTATGAAGCCATCATAACCCTCATCCCAAAACCAGGCAGAGACTCATCAAAGAAAGAGAACTATAGACCCATCTCTTTGATGAATATTGATGCAAAACTTCTCAACAAAATTTTGGCCAATCGACTTCAACATTTCATCCAAAAAATCATACACCACGATCAAACAGGATTCATTTCAGGGATGCAAAGCTGGTTCAATATACGCAAATCAATTAATATTATTCATCACATCAACAGGAGCAAGAATAAGAACCACATGATTATCTCAATAGATGCAGAAAAAGCATTCGACATGTTTCTCTTTATGCTTCTCCTCCTGCTTCTCCTTCTTCTGCTTCTACTAATGCTTCTGCTTCTCCTTCTGCATCTTCTTCTGTTTCAATTTCTCCTTCTTCTGCCTTTCATTATGCTTCTGCTTCTCCTGCTTCTGTTCCTTCTGCTTCTACTGCTTCTCCTTCTCCTTCTCTTTCTGCTTCTGCTTATCCTTCTGTTTCTCCTACGCCTAATCCTTCTCTTTCTCCTTCTCCTTCTTCTGCTTCTCCTGCTGCTTCTTCTGCTTCTTCTGCTTTTTCTGTTTCTTCTTCTTCTGCTTCAGCTTCTGCTTCTTCTGCTTCTCCTTCTGCTTCTGCTTCTTCTGCTTCGGCTTCTGCTCTTCTTCTTCTGTTTCTTCTGCTTCTGCTTCTCTTGCTTCTTCTTCTTCTGCTTCTCCTACTTCTCCTTCTGCTTCTCCGTCTCATTCTCCTTCTCCTTCAATTTCTCCTTCTTGTGCTTCTCATTCTTCTTCTGCTTCTGCTTCTCCTGCTTCTGCTTCTTCTGTTTCTCCTTCTGCTTCTACTTCTGCTTCTCTTTCTGCTTCTTATTCTGCTTCTGCTCCTCCTACTCCTAATCCTTCTCTTTCTCCTTCTTCTTCTTCTGCTTCTCGTTCTGCTTCTGCTTCTTATGCTTTTTCTGTTTCTTCTGCTTCTGCTTTTCCAGCTTCTTCTGCTTCTGCTTTTCCAGCTTCTGCTGCTTCTGCTTCTCCTTCTGCTTCAGGTTCTCCTTCTGGTTCTTGGGCTTCTTCTGTTTCTTCTGCTTCTGTTTCTCCTCCTACTGCTTCTTCTGCTTCTCTTTCTGCTTCTCCTTCTGCTTCTGCTTCTGCTTCAATTTCTCCTTCTGCTTCTCATTCTGCTTCTGCGTCTTCTGTTTCTTCTGCTTCTCCTGCTTCTGCTTCTCCTGCTTCTCCTACTTGTCTTGCTGCTTCTCCTTCTGCGTCTCTTTCTGCTTCTGCTTATCCTTTGGCTTCTCCTACTCCTAATCCTTCTCTTTCGCCCTCTCCTTCTTCTTCTTCTGCTGCTTCTCCTGGTGCTTCTGCTTCTGCTTATTCTACTATTTCTGTTTCTTCTGCTTCTGCTTCAGATTGTGCTTCTTCTGTTTCTCCTTCTGCTTCAGATTCTGCTTCTGCTTCTTCGGCTTCTCCTGTTTCTTCTGCTTCTGCTTCTCCTGCTTCTTCTGCTTCTCCTGCTTCTCTTTCTGCTTCTCCTTCTGCTTCTGCTTCTCCTTCTGCTTCTGCTTCTGCTCTTCTCCTTCTTCTGTTTCTTTTGCTTCTGTTTCTTCTGCTTCTTCTTCTTCTGTTTCTTCTGATTCTACTTCTGCTTCTCCTTCTTCTCCTCTTTCTGCTTCTACTTCTGGTCTTCTGATTCTCCTGGTTCTCCTTCTTGTTCTCCTTCTGTTTCTGCTTCTCTTTCTGCTTCTGCTTCTCCTTCTGCTGCTCCTTCTCCTTCTCCTTCTTCTGCTTCTCCCACTGCTTCTGCTTCTGCTTCTTTTGCTTATTCTTTTTCCTCTGCTTCTGCTTCTCCTGCTTCTGCTTCTACTGCTTCTCCTTATGCTTCTCCTTATGCTTCTCCTTATGCTTATCCTTATGCTTCTCCTTATGCTTCTTCTTCTTCTTCTTCTTCTTCTTCTTCTTCTTCTTCTTCTCGTTCTACTTTTTCTTCTTCTTCTTCTTCTTCTTCTTCTTCTCTTTCTTCTGCTTCTTCTTTTCCTGCTTCTTCTGCTTCTACTGCTTCACTTTCTGCTTCTCATTCTGCTTCTGCTTCTCCTTCTGCTTCTTCTATTGCTTCTGCGGCTCTTCCTTCTCCTTCTCCTACTTCTACTTCTCCTTCTGCTTCTGCTTCTTCTGCTTCTCATGCTTCTCCTTCTGCATCTTCTTCTGCTTGTACTTTTCCTTCTGCATCTTCTTCTGCTTCTGCTTCTCCTTCTGCTTCTTCTGCTTCTCCTTCTGATTCTCCTTCTGCTTCTGCTTTTCCTTCTCCTTCTCGTTCTTCTGCTTTTCCTTTTGCTTCTCCTTCTGCTTCTCCTGCAACTGCTACTGCTTCTGCTTCTTCTGTTTCTTCTGCTTCTCCTTCTGCTTTTGATTCTATTTCCGCTTCTGCTTCTCCTTCACCTTCTCATTCTGCTTCTCCAGATTCTGCTTCTTCTGCTTCTCCTGCTTCTCCTTCTTCTTCAGGTTCTGCTTCTGCTTCTTCGGATTCTTCTGCTTCTGCTTCTCCTGCTTATGCTTCTTCTGCTTCCCCTCCTTCTCTTTCTGCTTCTCCTTCTGTTTTTGCTTCTCCTTCTGCTTCTGCTTCTTGTCCTTCTCGTGTTTCTTCTGCTTCTACTTCTCCTGTTTCTGCATCTCCTGCTTCTCCTTCTGCTGCTCTTTCTGCTTCTCCTGCTTCTTTTCCTTCTCCTGCTCCTTCTTCTGCTTCTCTTTCTGCTTCTCCTTCTGTTTCTCCTTCTCCTTCTCCTTCTAGTTCTTCTGCTTTTCCTTTCGCTTCTCCTTCTGCTTCTGAATCTTCTGCTTCTTCTGCTACTGCCTCGGCTTCTTCTGCTTCTCCTTCTGCTTCTCCTTCTGCTTTTGCTTCTTTTTCTGCTTCTTCTTCTCCTTCTCCTTCTCCAGATTCTGCTGCTTCTGCTTCTCCTGCTTCTCCTTCTGCTTCAGGGCCTGCTTCTGCTTCATTGGCTTCTTCTGCTTCTGCTTCTCCTGCTTCTTCTTCTTCTGCTTCTCCTGCTTCTCTTTCTGCTTTTCCTTCGGTTTCTGCTTCTTTTTCTGCTTCTGCTTCTTCTCCTTCTTCTGTTTCTTCTGCTTTTGCTTCTCCAGCTTCCGCTTCTCCTGCTTCTCTTTCTGATTATCTTTCTGCTTCTCCTGCTCCTGCTTCTCCTTCTGCTTCTGCTTCTCCTTCTGCTTCAATTTCTCCTTCTGCTTCTCATTCTGCTTCTGCGTCTTCTGTTTCTTCTGCTTCTCCTGCCTCTGCTTCTCCTGCTTCTCCTACTTGTCTTGCTGCTTCTCCTTCTGCGTCTCTTTCTGCTTCTGCTTATCCTTTGGCTTCTCCTACTCCTAATCCTTCTCTTTCGCATTCTCCTTCTTCTTCTTCTTCTTCTGCTTCTCCTGGTGCTTCTGCTTCTGCTTATTCTACTATTTCTGTTTCTTCTGCTTCTGCTTCAGATTGTGCTTCTTCTGTTTCTCCTTCTGCTTCAGATCT
>NW_012286829.1:0-2261 GCF_000151885.1 Dipodomys ordii
TTTCTGCTTCTGCATCTCATTCTGCTTCACCTTCTGCTGCTCCTTCTCCTTCTTCTGTGTCTCCCTCTGCTTCTGCTTCTTATTCTTCTTCTTGTTCTTCTGCTTCTGCTTCTCCTGCTTCTGCTTCTTATGCTTCTACTGCTTCTTCTTCTGGTTCTGCTTCTTCTGCTTCTTCTGCTTCTACTTCTCTTTCTGCTTCTGCTTCTCCTACTTCTTATTCTGCTTCTTCTGCTGCTTCTCCTTCTGCTGCTTCTTCTACTTCTTCTTCTGCTTCTCATTTGCTTTTCCTTCTGTGTCTGCTTCTGCTTCTTCTGTTTCTCCTGCCTGAATTTCTGGTTCTACTTCTTCTGCTGCTTCTCCTTCTGCTTCTGCTTCTACTTCTGCTTCTGTTTCTGCTTCTTCTCTTTCGGCTTCTCCTGCTTCTGCTTCTTGTGCTTCTCCTGCTTCTCTTTCTCCTTCTCATTCCGCTTCTGCTTCTCCTTCTGCTTCTCCTCCTTCTCCTTCTCCTACTTCTGCTTCTCCTTCAGCTTCTGTTTCTTCTGCTTCTCCTGCTCTTCCTTCTGCATCTCCTGCTTGTGCTTGTCCTTATGCTTCGTCTTCTGCTTCTGCTTCTCATTCTCCTTCTCCTTCTTTTGCTTCTCCTTCTGCTTCTGCTTCTTCTGCTTCTCCTGCTTCTCCTTCTGCATCTTCTTCTGCTTCTCCTTCTCCTTCTTCTGCTTCTCCTTCTGCTTCTTCTTCTGCTGCTTTACCTGCTTCTCTTTCTGCTTCTCCTTCTGTTTCTCCTTCTGTTTCTCCTTCTCCTTCTTGTTCTTCTGCTTTTCTTTCTGCTTCTCGTTCAGCTTCTGCTACAACTGCTACGGCTTCTACTTCTTCTGTTTCTTCTGCTTCTCCTTCTGCTTTTGATTCTCTTTCTGCTTCTGCTTCTCCTACTGCTTCTCATTCTGCTTCCCCAGATTCTGCTTCTTTTGCTTCATCTGCTTCTCCTTCTGCTTCAGGTTCTGCTTCTGCTTCTTCGGATTCTTATGCTTCTGCTTCTCCTGCTTCTGCTTCTTCTGTTTCCCCTACTTCTCTTTCTGCTTCTCCTTCTGTTTCTGCTTCTCCCTCTGCTTCTGCGTCTTGTCCTTCTCCTGTTTCTTCTGCTTCTGCTTCTCCTGTTTCTGCATCTCCTGCTTCTCCTTCTGCTGCTCTTTCTGCTTCTTCTGCTGCTTTTTTTTCTCCTGCTCCTTCTTCTGCTTCTCTTTCTGCTTCTCCTTCTGTTTCTCCTTCTCTTTCTCCTTCTCTTCATCTGCTTTTCCTTCTGCTTTTCCTTCTGCTTTTTATCGTCTGCTTCTTATGCTACTGCCTCTGCTTCTTTTGTTTCTTCTGCTTCTCCTTCTGTTTCTCCTTCTGCTTTTGCTTCTCTTTCTGCTTCTGCTTCTCCTTCTGCTTCTCCAGATTCTGCTTCTCCTGCTTCTCCTGCTTCTCCTTCTGCTTCAGGTTCTGCTTCTGCTTCTTCGGCTTCTTCTGCTTCTGCTTCTCCTGCTGCTGATTCTTCTGCCTCTCCTGCTTCTCTTTCTGCTTTTCCTTCTGTTTCTGCTTCTCCTTCTGCTTCTGCTTCAATTTCTCCTCCTGCTGCTCATTCTGCTTCTGCGTCTTCTGTTTCTTCTGCTTCTCCTGCTTCTCCTTCTGCTTCAGGTTCTGCTTCTTCTCCTTCTGTTTCTTCTGCTTCTGCTTCTCCTGCTTCTGCTTCTCTTTCTGCTTCTCCTTCTCGTTCTTCTGCTTCTCCTTCTGCTTCTGCTTCTCCTTCTGCTTCTGCTTCAATTTCTCCTCCTGCTGCTCATTCTGCTTCTGCGTCTTCTGTTTCTTCTGCTTCTCCTGCTTCTGCTTCTCCTGCTTCTCCTACTTCTCGTGCTGCTTCTCCTACTGCGTCTTTTTCTGCTTCTGCTTATCCTTTTGCTTCTCCTACTCCTAATCCTTCTCTTTCGCCTTCTCCTTCTTCTTCTTCTGCTTCTCCTGGTGCTTCTGCTTCTGCTTATTCTACTATTTCTGTTTCTTCTGCTTCTGCTTCAGATTGTGCTTCTTCTGTTTCTCCTTCTGCTTCTGATTCTGCTTCTGCTTCTTCGGCTTCTCCTGTTTCTTCTGCTTCTGCTTCTCCTGCTTCTCTTTCTGCTTCTCCTTCGTCTTCTGCTTCTCCTTCAGCTTCTGCTTCTGCTCTTCTCCTTCTTCTTTTTCTTTTGCTTCTGTTTCTTCTGCTTCTTCTTCTTCTGTTTCTTCTGATTCTA
>NW_012286830.1:0-1454 GCF_000151885.1 Dipodomys ordii
GCTTCTTCTGATTCTAGCTTCTCTCCTTCTGCTCTCTGCTTCTCCTACTACTCCTTCTGCATCTCCTTCTGCTTGTGCTTTTCCTTCTGCTTCTTCTTCTGCTTCTCCTTATTCTGCTTCTCCGTCTGTTTCTGCTTCTTCTGTTTTTCCTGCTTCTCCTTCTGCTTCTCATTTTTCTTCTCCTTCTGTTTCTCCTTGTCGTTATTCTGCTATTCCTTCTGCTTCTCTATCTGCTTCTGCATCTTCAGCTTCTTCTGCTACTGCTTCTGTTTCTGCTTCTTCTGTTTCTTCTGCTTCCCTTTCTGCTTCTCCTTCTGCTTTTGCTTCTCTTTCTGCTTCTGCTTATCCTTCTGGTTCTCCTTCTTCTTCTCCAGATTCTGCTTCTTCTGCTTCTCCTGCTTCTCCTTCTGCTTCAGGTTCTGCTTCTGCTTCTTCGGATTCTTATGCTTCTGCTTCTCCTGCTTCTGCTTCTTCTGCTTCCCCTCCTTCTATTTCTGCTTCTCCTTCTGCTTCTGCTTCTTGTCCTTCTCCTGTTTCTTCTGCTTGTTCTTCTCCTGTTTCTGCATCTCCTACTCCTCCTTCTGCTTTTCTTTCTGCTTCTCTTTCTGCTTCTCTTGCTGCTTTTCCTTCTCCTGCTCCTTCTTCTGCTTCTCTTTCTGCTTCTCCTTCTGTTTCTCCTTCTCCTTCTCGTTCTTCTGCTTTTCCTTCTGCTTCTCCTTCTGCTTCTACATCTGCTTCTTCTGTTTCTTCTGCTTCTCCTTCTGCTTTTGCTTCTCTTTCTGCTTCTGCTTCTCCTTCTGCTTCTCCAGATTCTGCTTCTTCTGCTTCTCCTGCTTCTCCTTCTGCTTCAGGTTCTGCTTTTGCTTTTTCGGCTTCTTCTGCTTCTGCTTCTTCTGCTGCTGCTTCTTCTGCTTCTCCTGCTTCTCTTTTTGCTTTTCCTTCTGTTTCTACTTCTCCTTCTGCTTCTTCCCCTTCTTCTGTTTCTTCTGCTTCGGCTTCTCCAGCTTCTGCTTCTCCTGCTTCTCGTTCTGCTTCTCTTTCTGCTTCTCTTTCTCCTTCTCCTTGTCCTTCTCCTTCTTCTGCTTCTGCTTCTGCTTCTGCTTCTCCTTCTGCTTCTGCTTCTGCTTCAATTTCTCCTTCTGCTTCTCATTCTGCTTCTGCGCCTTCTGTTTCTTCTGCTTCTCCTGCTTCTTCTTCTCCTGCTACTCCTACTTCTCGTGCTGCTTCTCCTTCTGCGTCTCTTTGTGGTTCTGCTTATCCTTTTGCTTCTCCTACTCCTAATCCTTCTCTTTCACCTCCTCCTTCTTCTTCTTCTGCTTCTCCCCAGGTTGTAAAGTTTGTTTTCAACATAAAGTCTTGTACATCTCATTGCTACAATGGGTCCACCTGTATCCTTGTTTCAACATTTTGTTATTTCCCTTTCCCTCCCCAAATTAGAAAAATGTATATACAAT
>NW_012286831.1:0-2548 GCF_000151885.1 Dipodomys ordii
CTGCTTCTCCTTCTGCTTCTGCATCTACTTCTGCTTCTGTTTCTGCTTCTTCTGCTTCTTCTCTTTCGGCTTCTCCTGCTTCTGTTTCTTGTGCTTCTCCTGCTTCTCTTTCTGCTTCTCATTCCGCTTCTGCTTCTGCTTCTCCTCCTTCTCCTTCTCCTACTTCTGCTTCTCCTTCATCTTCTGCTTCTTCTGCTTCTCCTGCTTCTCGTTCTGCATCTCCTTCTGCTTGTGCTTGTCCTTATGCTCTTTCTTCTGCTTCTGCTTCTCCTTCTGCTTCTGCCTCTGTTTCTCCTTCTCCTTCTCGTTCTCCTGCTTTTCCTTCTGCTTCTCCTTCTGCTTTTGCTGTAACTGCTACTGCTTCTGCTTCTTCTGTTTCTTCTGCTTCTCCTTCTGCTTTTGATTCTCTTTCTGCTTCTGCTTCTCATTCAGCTTGTCATTCTGCTTCTCCAGATTCTGCTTCTTCTGCTTCTCCTGCTTCTCCTTCTTCTTCAGGTTCTGCTTCTGCTTCTTCGGATTCTTCTGCTTCTGCTTCTCCTGCTTATGCTTCTTCTGCTTCCCCTCCTTCTCTTTCTGCTTCTCCTTCTGTTTTTGCTTCTCCTTCTGCTTCTGCTTCTTGTCCTTCTCGTGTTTCTTCTGCTTCTACTTCTCCTGTTTCTGCATCTCCTGCTTCTCCTTCTGCTGCTCTTTCTGCTTCTCCTGCTTCTTTTCCTTCTCCTGCTCCTTCTTCTGCTTCTCTTTCTGCTTCTCCTTCTGTTTCTCCTTCTCTTCTCCTTCTAGTTCTTCTGCTTTTCCTTTCGCTTCTCCTTCTGCTTCTGAATCTTCTGCTTCTTCTGCTACTGCCTCGGCTTCTTCTGCTTCTCCTTCAGCTTCTCCTTCTGCTTTTGCTTCTCTTTCTGCTTCTGCTTCTCCTTCTCCTTCTCCAGATTCTGCTGCTTCTGCTTCTCCTGCTTCTCCTTCTGCTTCAGGTCCTGCTTCTGCTTCTTTGGTTCTTCTGCTTCTGCTTCTCCTGCTGCTTCTTCTTCTGCTTCTCCTGCTTCTCTTTCTGCTTTTCCTTCTGTTTCTGCTTCTTTTTCTGCTTCTGCTTCTTCTGCTTTTGCTTCTCCAGCTTCCGCTTCTCCTGCTTCTCTTTGGGCTTATCTTTCTGCTTCTCCTGCTCCTGCTTCTCCTTCTGCTTCTGCTTCTCCTTCTGCTTCTGCTTCAATTTCTCCTTCTGCTTCTCATTCTGCTTCTGCGTCTTTTGTTTCTTCTGCTTCTCCTGCTTCTGCTTCTCCTGCTTCTCCTACTTGTCTTGCTGCTTCTCCTTCTGCGTCTCTTTCTGCTTCTGCTTATCCTTTGGCTTCTCCTACTCCTAATCCTTCTCTTTCGCATTCTCCTTCTTCTTCTTCTTCTTCTTCTTCTTCTGCTTCTCCTGGTGCTTCTGCTTCTGCTTATTCTACTATTTCTGTTTCTTCTGCTTCTGCTTCAGATTGTGCTTCTTCTGTTTCTCCTTCTGCTTCAGATTCTGCTTCTGCTTCTTCGGCTTCTCCTGTTTCTTCTGCTTCTGCTTCTCCTGCTTCTTCTGCTTCTCCTGCTTCTCTTTCTGCTTCTCCTTCTGCTTCTGCTTCTCCTTCTGCTTCTGCTTCTGCTCTTCTCCTTCTTCTGTTTCTTTTGCTTCTGTTTCTTCTGCTTCTTCTTCTTCTGTTTCTTCTGATTCTACTTCTGCTTCTCCTTCTTCTCCTCTTTCTGCTTCTACTTCTGGTCTTCTGATTCTCCTGGTTCTCCTTCTTGTTCTCCTTCTGTTTCTGCTTCTCTTTCTGCTTCTGCTTCTCCTTCTGCTGCTCCTTCTCCTTCTCCTTCTTCTGCTTCTCCCACTGCTTCTGCTTCTGCTTCTTTTGCTTATTCTTTTTCCTCTGCTTCTGCTTCTCCTGCTTCTACTGCTTCTCCTTATGCTTCTCCTTATGCTTCTCCTTATGCTTCTCCTTATGCTTCTTCTTCTTCTTCTTCTTCTTCTTCTTCTTCTTCTTCTTCTTCTTCTTCTTCTTCTTCTTCTTCTTCTTCTTCTTCTTCTTCTTCTCGTTCTACTTCTTCTTCTTCTTCTTCTTCTTCTTCTTCTTCTTCTTCTTCATCTTCTTCTTCTTCTTCTTCTTCTTCTTCTTCTTCTTCTTCTTCTCTTTCTTCTGCTTCTTCTTTTCCTGCTTCTTCTGCTTCTACTGCTTCACTTTCTGCTTCTCATTCTGCTTCTGCTTCTCCTTCTGCTTCTTCTATTGCTTCTGCGGCTCTTCCTTCTCCTTCTCCTACTTCTACTTCTCCTTCTGCTTCTGCTTCTTCTGCTTCTCATGCTTCTCCTTCTACATCTTCTTCTGCTTGTGCTTTTCCTTCTGCATCTTCTTCTGCTTCTGCTTCTCCTTCTGCTTCTTCTGCTTCTCCTTCTGATTCTCCTTCTGCTTCTGCTTCTGTTTTTCCTTCTCCTTCTCGTTCTTCTGCTTTTCCTTCTGCTTCTCCTTCTGCTTCTCCTGCAACTGCTACTGCTTCTGCTTCTTCTGTTTCTTCTGCTTCTCCTTCTGCT
>NW_012286832.1:0-3034 GCF_000151885.1 Dipodomys ordii
CTTCTCCTTCTCCTACATCTGCTTCTCTTTCAGCTTCTATTTCTCTGCTTCTCTGCTTCTCCTTCTGCATCTCCTTCTGCTTGTGCTTGTCCTTATGCTTCTTCTTCTGCCTCTACTTCTCCTTCTCCTTCTTTTGCTTCACCTTTTGCTTCTGCTTCTTCTGCTTTTCCTGCTTCTCCTTCTGCTTCTGCTTCTTCTGCTTCTTCTTCTGCATCTTATTTTGCTTCTGCTTCTCCTTCTCCTTCTTCTGCTTCTCCTTCTGATTCTCCTTCTGCTTCTTTTTCTTCTGCTTTACATGCTTCTCTTTCTGCTTCTCCTTCTGCTTCTCCTTCTCCTTCTTGTTCTTCTGCTTTTCCTTCTGCTTCTCCTTCTGCTTCTGCTACAACGGCTACTGCTTCTACTTCTTTTGTTTCTTCTGCTTCTCCTTCTGCTTTTGATTCTCTTTCTGCTTCTGCTTCTCCTTCTGCTTCTCATTCTGCTTCTCCAGATTCTGATTCTTCTGCTTCTCCTGCTTCTCCTTCTGCTTCAGGTTCTGCTTCTGCTTCTTCGGATTCTTATGCTTCTGCTTCTCCTGCTTCTCCTTCTTCTGCTTCCCCTCCTTCTCTTTCTGCTTCTCTTTCTGCTTCAGCTTCTTGTCCTTCTCCTGTTTCTTCTGCTTGTTCTTCTCCTGTTTCTGCATTTCCTGCTTCTCCTTCTGCTGCTCTTTCTGTTTCTCCTGCTGCTTTTCCTTCTAATGCTCCTTCTTCTGCTTCTCTTTCTGTTTCTACTCCTGTTTCTCCTTCTCCTTCTCCTTCTAGTTCTAAATCTTCTGCTATTCCTTCTCCTTCTGCTTCTGAATCTTCTGCTTTTTCTGATACTGCCTCTGCTTCTGCTTCTTCTGTTTCTTCTGCTTCTCCTTCTGCTTTTGCTTCTCTTTCTGCTTCTGCTTCTCCTTCTGCTTCTCCAGATTCTGCTTCTTCTGCTTCTCCTGCTTCTCCTTCTGCTTCAGGTTCTGCTTTTGCTTTTTCAGCTTCTTCTGCTTCTGCTTCTCCTGCTGCTGATTCTTCTGCTTCTCCTGCTTCTCTTTCTGCTTTTCCTTCTGTTTCTGCTTCTCCTTCTGCTTCTGCTTCAATTTCTCCTCCTGCTGCTCATTCTGCTTCTGCGTCTTCTGTTTCTTCTGCTTCTCCTGCTTCTCCTTCTGCTTCAGGTTCTGCTTCTTCTCCTTCTGTTTCTTCTGCTTCTGCTTCTCTTTCTGCTTCTGCTTCTCTTTCTGCTTCTCTTTCTGCTTCTCCTTCTCGTTCTTCTGCTTCTCCTTCTGCTTCTGCTTCTCCTTCTGCTTCTGCTTCGATTTATCCTCCTGCTGCTCATTCTGCTTCTGCGTCTTCTGTTTCTTCTGCTTCTCCTGCTTCTGCTTCTCCTGCTTCTCCTACTTCTCGTGCTGCTTCTCCTACTGCGTCTTTTTCTGCTTCTGCTTATCCTTTTGCTTCTCCTACTCCTAATCCTTCTCTTTCGCCTTCTCCTTCTTCTTCTTCTGCTTCTCCTGGTGCTTCTGCTTCTGCTTATTCTACTATTTCTGTTTCTTCTGCTTCTGCTTCAGATTGTGCTTCTTCTGTTTCTCCTTCTGCTTCTGATTCTGCTTCTGCTTCTTCGGCTTCTCCTGTTTCTTCTGCTTCTGCTTCTCCTGCTTCTCTTTCTGCTTCTCCTTCGTCTTCTGCTTCTCCTTCAGCTTCTGCTTCTGCTCTTCTCCTTCTTCTTTTTCTTTTGCTTCTGTTTCTTCTGCTTCTTCTTCTTCTGTTTCTTCTGATTCTACTTCTGCTTCTCCTTCTCCTCTTTCTGCTTCTACTTCTGCTTCTTCTGATTCTCCTGCTTCTCCTTCTTGTTCTCCTTCTGTTTCTGCTTCTCTTTCTGCTTCTCCTTCTCCTTCTGCTGCTCCTTCTCCTTCTCCTTCTTCTGCTTCTCCCACTGCTTCTGCTTCTGCTTCTTTTGCTTATTCTTTTTCTTCTGCTTCTGCTTCTCCTGCTTCTGCTTCCACTGCTTCTCCTTATGCTTCTCCTTATGCTGCTGCTGCTTCTTCTTCTTCCTCTTCTTCTTCTTCTTTTTCTTCTTCTTCTTCTTCTCTTTCTTCTGCTTCTGCTTTTCCTGCTTCTTCTGCTTCTACTGCTTCTCTTTCTGCTTCTCATTCTGCTTCTGCTTCTCCTTCTGCTTCTCCTATTGCTTCTGTTGCACTTCCTTATCCTTCTCCTTCTCCTACTTCTGCTTCTCCTTCTGCTTCTGCTTCTTCTGCTTCTCCTGCTTCTCGTTCTGCATATTTTTCTGCTTCTGCTTCTCCTTCTGCTGCTTCTTCTGCTTCTGCTACTCCTTCTTCTGCTTCTCCTTCTGATTCTCCTTCTACTTCTCTTTCTGCTGCTAATGCTCCTTCTTCTGCTACTCCCTCTGATTCTTCTTCTTATGCTTATTCTTTTTCTCCTGCTTCTGCTTCTCCTGCTTCTGCTTCTTCTGCTTCTACTTCTTCTCCTTATGCTTCTCCTTCTTCTTCTTCTTCTTCTTCTTCTTCTTCTACTTCTTCTTCTTCTTCTTCTTCATCTTCTTCTTCTTCTTCTTCTAATTCTTCTTCTTCTTCTTCTTCTTCTTCTTCTTCTTCTTCTTCTTCTTCTTCTTCTTCTTCTTCTTCTTCTTCTTCTTCTTCTCTTTCTTCTGCTTCTTCTTTTCCTGCTTCTTCTGCTTCTACTGCTTCTCTTTCTGCTTCTCATTCTGCTTCTGCTTCTCCTATTTCTTCTGCGGCTCTTCCTTCTCCTTCTCCTACTTCTACTTCTCCTTCTGCTTCTGCTTCTTCTGCTTCTGTTTCTCCTTCTGCTTCTCCTTCTGCTTCTTCTGCTTCTCCTGATTCTCCTTCTGCTTCTCCTTCTGTTTCTCCTTCTCCTTCTCGTTCTTCTGCTTTTCCTTCTGTTTCTCCTTCTGCTTCTGTTGTAACTGCTATTGTTTCTGCTTCTTCTGTTTCTTCTGCTATAATCACTTCTGCTTTTGATTCTCTTTCTTCTTCTGCTTCTGCTTCTAC
>NW_012286833.1:0-2979 GCF_000151885.1 Dipodomys ordii
TCTCTCTCTCTCTCTCTCTCTACTCTCTCTCTCTCTCTCTCTCTCTCTCTCTCTGTCTGATCTCTGTGTGTGTGTGTGATCATCATCATCATCATCATCCTCATCATCATCATCATCATCATCATCATCATCATCATCGTCATCTTCTTCTGTTTCTGCTGCTTCTTCTTTTCCTGCGTCTTCTGCTTCTAGTGCTTCTCTTTCTGCTTCTCCTTCTGGTTCTGCTTCTGCTTCTTGTCCTTCTCCTGTTTCTTCTGCTTCTGCTTCTTCTGCTTTTCCTGCTTCTCTTTCTGCTTCTGCTCCTCCTTCTGCTCCTCCTTCTGCTTCTGCTCCTTCTATTTCTTCTGTTTCTTCTTCTTCTGATTCTCCCGCTCTGCTTCTTCTGCTTCTCCTGCTTCTCGTTCTGCTTCTCTTCGTCGGCTTCTCTTTCTACTTCTCCTTCTGCTTCTTCTGATTCTGCTTCTTCTCCTTCTTCTTCTCCTTCTGCTTCTGCTTCTTCTGCTTCTCCTGCTACTCCTTCTGCTTGTGCTTTTCCTTCTGCTTCTTCTTCTGCTTCTGCTTCTCCTTCTTCTGCTTCTCCGTCTGTTTCTGCTTCTTCTGTTTTTCCTGCTTCTCCTTCTGCTTCTCATTCTTCTTCTCCTTCTGTTTCTCCTTGGCGTTATTCTGCTATTCCTTCTGCTTCTCTATCTGCTTCTGCATCTTCAGCTTCTTCTGCTACTGCTTCTGCTTCTGCTTCTTCTGTTTCTTCTGCTTCTCTTTCTGCTTCTCCTTCTGCTTTTGCTTCTCTTTCTGCTTCTGCTTATCCTTCTGGTTCTCCTTCTTCTCCAGATTCTGCTTCTTCTGCTTCTCCTGCTTCTCCTTCTGCTTGAGGTTCTGCTTCTGCTTCTTCAGCTTCTTCTGTTTCTATTTCTGCTTCTCCTTCTGTTTCTGCTTCTCTTTCTGCTTCTGCTTCTTATCCTTCTTCTATTTCTTTTGATTCTGCTTCTCCTGCTTCTGCTTCTCCTGTTCTCCTTCTGTTTCTCTTTACGCTTCTCCTTCTGCTTCTCCTTCTTCTGCTTCTACTTCTGCTTCTGCTTCTGCTTCTGCTGCTCTTTCTGCTTCTCCTGCTGCTTTTCCTTCTCCTGCTCCTTCTTCTGCTTCTCTTTCTGCTTCTCCTTCTGTTTCTCCTACTCCTTCTCCTTCTCGTTCTTCTGCTTTTACTTCTGCTTCTGCATCTTCTGCTTCTTCTGCTACTGCCTCTGCTTCTTCTGTTTCTTCTGCTTCCCCTTCTGCTTCTCCTTCTGTTATTGCTTCTCTTTCTGCTTCTGCTTCTCCTTCTGCTTCTCAAGATTCTGCTTCTTCTGCTTCTCCTGCTTCTCCTTCTGCTTCAAGATCTGCTTCTGCTTCTTCAGCTTCTTCTGCTTCTGCTTCTCCTGCTGCTGCATCTTCTGCTTCTCCTGCTTCTCTTTCTGCTTTTCCTTCTGTTTCTGCTTCTCCTTCTGCTTCTGCTTCTTCTCCTTCTGTTACTTCTGCTTCTGCTTCTCCTGCTTCTGCTTCTCCTGCTTCTCCTTCTGCTTTTCTTTCTGCTTCTCCTTATTCTGCTTCTCCTTCTGCTTCTGCTTCTCCTTCTGCTTCTGCTTCAATTTCTCCTTCTGCTGCTCATTCTGCTTCTACGTCTTCTGTTTCTTCTGCTTCTCCTGCTTCTGCTTCTCCTGCTTCTCCTACTTCTCGTGCTGCTTCTCCTACTGCATCTCTTTCTGCTTCTGCTTATCCTTTTGCTTCTCCTACTCCTAATCCTTCTCTTTCGCCTTCTCCTTCTTCTTCTTCTGCTTCTCCTGGTGCTTCTGCTTCTGCTTGTTCTACTATTTCTGTTTCTTCTGCTTCTGCTTCAGATTGTGCTTCTTCTGTTTATCCTTCTGCTTCTGATTCTGCTTCTGCTTCTTCGGCTTCTCCTGTTTCTTCTGCTTCTGCTTCTCCTGCTTCTCCTTCTTCTCTTTCTGCTTCTCCTTCGTCTTCTGCTTCTCCTTCAGCTTCTGCTTCTGCTCTTCTCCTTCTTCTGTTCTTTTGCTTCTGTTCGTCTGCTCATCTTCATCTGTTTCTTCTGATTCTACTTCTGCTTCTCCTTCTTCTCCTCTTTCTGCTTCTACTTCTGCTTCTTCTGATTCTCCTGCTTCTCCTTCTTGTTCTCCTTCTGTTTCTGCTTCTCTTTCTGCTTCTCCTTCTCCTTCTGCTGCTCCTTCTCCTACTCCTTCTTCTGCTTCTCCCACTGCTTCTGCTTCTGCTTCTTTTGCTTATTCTTTTTCTTCTGCTTCTGCTTCTCCTGCTTCTGCTTCTACTGCTTCTCCTTATGCTTCTCCTTATGCTGCTGCTGCTTCTTCTTCTTCCTCTTCTTCTTCTTCTTTTTCTTCTTCTTCTTCTTCTCTTTCTTCTGCTTCTGCTTTTCCTGCTTCTTCTGCTTCTACTGCTTCTCTTTCTGCTTCTCATTCTGCTTCTGCTTCTCCTTCTGCTTCTCCTATTGCTTCTGTTGCACTTCCTTCTCCTTCTCCTTCTCCTACTTCTGCTTCTCCTTCTGCTTCTGCTTCTTCTGCTTCTCCTGCTTCTCGTTCTGCATATTTTTCTGCTTCTGCTTCTCCTTCTCCTGCTTCTTCTGCTTCTGCTACTCCTTCTTCTGCTTCTCCTTCTGATTCTCCTTCTACTTCTCTTTCTGCTGCTAATGCTCCTTCTTCTGCTACTCCCTCTGATTCTTCTTCTTATGCTTATTCTTTTTCTCCTGCTTCTGCTTCTCCTGCTTCTGCTTCTTCTGCTTCTACTTCTTCTCCTTATGCTTCTCCTTCTTCTTCTTCTACTTCTTCTTCTTTTTCTTCTTCTTCTTCATCTTCTTCTTCTTCTTCTTCTAATTCTTCTTCTTCTTCTTCTTCTTCTTCTTCTTCTTCTTCTTCTTCTTCTTCTTCTTCTTCTTCATCTTCTTCTTCTTCTTCTTCTCTTTCTTCTGCTTCTTCT
>NW_012286834.1:0-2343 GCF_000151885.1 Dipodomys ordii
GCTTCTCTTTCTGCTCTGCTTCTCACTTCTGAGTTCTCCTACATCTTCTCCAGAATCTGCTTCATCTGCTTCTCCTGCTTCTCCTTGTGCTTCAGAGATCTGCATCTGCTCCATTCGGCTTCATCTGCTTCTATTTCTGCTTCTCCTTCTGTTTCTACTTCTCTTTCTGCTTCTGCATCTTCTCCTCTTCTGCTTCTGCTTCTCCTGCTTCTGCTTCTCCTGCTTCTCCTTCTGTTTCTCTTTATGCTTATCCTTCTCCTTCTCCTTCTCCTTCTTCTGCTTCTCCTTCTGCTTCCGCTTCTTATTCTGCATCTTCTTCTGTTTCAATTTCTCCTTCTTCTGCTTTTCATTCTGCTTCTGCTTCTCCTGCTTATGCTTCTTCTGCTTCTCCTTCTCATTCTCCTTCTCTTTCTGCTTCTGCTTATCCTTCTGTTTCTCCTACTGCTAATACTTCTCGTTCTCCTTCGCCTTCTTCTTCTTCTGCTTTTCCTGCTGATTCTTCTTCTGCTTCTTCTGCTTTTTCTGTTTCTTCTTCTTCTGCTTCAGCTTCTGCTTCTTCTGCTTCTCCTTCTGCTTCTGCTTCTACTCTTCTCCTTCTTCTGTTTCTTCTGCTTTTGCTTCTCCTGCTTCCGCTTCTCCTGCTTCTCGTTCTGCTTATCTTTCTGCTTCTCCTGCTCCTGCTTCTCCTTCTGCTTCTGCTTCTCCTTCTGCTTCTGCTTCTGCTTCAATTTCTCCTTCTGCTTCTCATTCTGCTTCTGCGTCTTCTGTTTCTTCTGCTTCTCCTGCTTCTGCTTCTCCTGCTTCTCCTACTTGTCTTGCTGCTTCTCCTTCTGCGTCTCTTTCTGCTTCTGCTTATCCTTTGGCTTCTCCTACTCCTAATCCTTCTCTTTCTCCTTCTCCTTCTTCTTCTTCTGCTTCTCCTGGTGCTTCTGCTTCTGCTTATTCTACTATTTCTGTTTCTTCTGCTTCTGCTTCAGATTGTGCTTCTTCTGTTTCGCCTTCTGCTTCAGATTCTGCTTCTGCTTCTTCGGCTTCTCCTGTTTCTTCTGCTTCTGCTTCTCATGCTTCTTCTGCTTCTCCTGCTTCTCTTTCTGCTTCTCCTTCTGCTTCTGCTTCTCCTTCTGCTTCAGATTCTGCTTCTGCTTCTTCGGCTTCTCCTGTTTCTTCTGCTTCTGCTTCTCATGCTTCTTCTGCTTCTCCTGCTTCTCTTTCTGCTTCTCCTTCTGCTTCTGCTTCTGCTCTTCTCCTTCTTCTGTTTTTTTGCTTCTGTTTCTTCTGCTTCTTCTTCTGTTTCTTCTGCTTCTTCTTCTTCTGTTTCTTCGGATTCTACTTCTGCTTCTCCTTCTTCTCCTTCTCTTTCTGCTTCTTCTGATTCTCCTGCTTCTTCTTCTTGTTCTCCTTCTGTTTCTGCTTCTCTTTCTGCTTCTGCTTCTCCTTCTGCTGCTCCTTCTTCTTCTCCTTCTTCTGCTTCTCTCACTGCTTCTGCTTCTGCTTCTTTTGCTTATTCTTTTTCTTCTGCTTCTGCTTCTCCTGCTTCTGCTTCTTCTGCTTATACTGCTTCTCCTTATACTTCTCCTTATGCTTCTCCTTATGCTTCTCCTTATGCTTCTTCTTCGTCTTCTTCTCTTTCTTCTGCTTCTGCTTTTCCTGCTTCTTCTGCTTCTACTGCTTCTCTTTCTGCTTCTCATTCTGCTTCTGCTTCTCTTTCTGCTTCTCCTATTGCTTCTGCGGCTCTTCCTTCTCCTTCTCCTTCTTCTACTTCTCCTTCTGCTTCTGCTTCTTCTACTTCTCCTGCTTCTCCTTCTGCATGTTCTTCTGCTTCTGCTTCTCTTTCTGCTGTTTCTTCTGCTTCTGTTTCTCCTTCTGCTTCTCCTTCTGCTTCTTCTGCTTCTCCTTCTGATTCTCCTTCTGCTTCTCCTTCTGTTTCTCCTTCTCCTTCTCGTTCTTCTACTTTCCTTCTGCTTCTCCTTCTGCTTCTGCTGCAACTGCTACTGCTTCTTCTATTTCTTCTGCTTCTCCTTCTGCTTTTGATTCTCTTTCTGCTTCTGCTTCTGCTTCTACTTCAGCTTCTCATTCTGCTTCTCCATATTCGGCTTCTTCTGCTTCTCCTGCTTCTCCTTCTGCTTCAGGTTCTGCTTCTGCTTCTTCGGATTCTTATGCTTCTGCTTCTCCTGCTTCTGTTTCTTCTGCTTCCCCTCTTTCTCTTTCTGCTTCTCCTTCTGTTTCTGCTTCTCCTTCTGCTTCTGCTTCTGCTTCTTGTCCTTCTCCTGTTTCTTCTCCTTCTGCTTCTCCTGCTTCTGCTTCTTCTGCTTTTCCAGCTTCTTTTTCTGCTTCTCCTTCTGC
>NW_012286835.1:0-4179 GCF_000151885.1 Dipodomys ordii
CTTCAGCTTCTCCTTCTGCTTCTCCAGATTCTGCTTCTTCTGCTTCTCCTGCTTCTCCTTCTGCTTCAGGTTCTGCTTCTGCTTCTTCGGCTTCTTCTGCTTCTGCTTCTCATGCTGCTGCTTCTTCTGCTTCTCCTGCTTCTCTTTCCGCTTTTCCTTCTGTTTCTGCTTCTCCTTTTGCTTCTTCTCCTTCTTCTGTTTCTTCTGCTTCTGCTTCTCCTGCTTCTGCTTCTCCTGATTCTCATTCTGCTTCTCTTTCTGCTTCTCTTTCTGCAACTCCTTCTCCTTCTTCTGCTTCTCCTTCTGCTTCTGCTTCTCCTTCTGCTTCTTCCTCAATTTCTCCTTCTGCTTCTCATTCTGCTTCTGCGTCTTGTGTTTCTCCTGCTTCTCCTGCTTCTCCTACTTCTCGTGCTGCTTTTCCTTCTGCGTCTCTTTCTGCTTCTGCTTATCCTTTTGCTTCTCCTACTCCTAATCCTTCTCTCTCGCCTTCTCCGTCTTCTTCTTCTGCTTCTCCAGCTGCTTCTGCTTCTGCTTATTCTACTATTACTGTTTCTTCTGCTTCTGCTTCAGATTGTGCTTCTTCTGTTTCTCCTTCTGCTTCAGATTCTGCTTCTGCTTCTTCGGCTTCTCCTTTTTCTTCTGCTTCTGCTTCTCCTGCTTCTTCTGCTTCTCCTGCTTCTCTTTCTGCTTCTCCTTCTGCTTCTGCTTCTCCTTCTGCTTCTGCTTCTGCTCTTCTCCTTCTTCTGTTTCTTTTGCTTCTGTTTCTTCTGATGCTACTTCTGCTTCTCCTTCTTCTCCTTCTCTTTCTGCTTCTACTTCTGCTTCTTCTGATTCTCCTGCTTCTCTTTCTTGTTCTCCTTCTGTTTCTGCTTCTCATTCTGCTTCTGCTTCTCCTTCTGCTGCTCCTTCTCCTTATTCTTCTTCTGATTCTCCCCCTGCTTCTGCTTCTTTTGCTTATTCTTTTTCTTCTGCTTCTACTTCTCCTGCTTCTGCTTCTTCTGCTTCTACTGCTTCTCCTTATGCTGTTCCTTCTTCTTCATCTTCTTCTTCTTCTTCTTCTTCTCTTCTTCTTCTCTTCTTCTCTCTCTCTCTCTCTCTCTCTCTCTCTTCTCTTCTCTTCTCTTCTCTTCTTCGCTTCTGCTTTTCCTGCTTCTTCTGCTTCTACTGCTTCTCTTTCTGCTTCTCATTCTGCTTCTGCTTCTCCCTTCTGCTTCTCCTATTGCTTCTGCTGCTCTTCCTTCTCTTTCTCCTACTTCTACTTCTTCTTCTGCTTCTCCTGCTACTCCTTCTGCATCTCCTTCTGCTTGTGCTTGTCCTTATGCTTATTCTTCTGTTTCTGCTTCTTCTGCTTCTCCTTTTGATTCTCCTTCTGCTTCTGCTTCTATTTCTCCGTCTTTTTCTCGTTCTTCTGCTTTTCCTTCTGCTTCTCCTTCTGCTTCTGCTGCAAGTGCTACTGCTTCTTCTGTTTCTTCTGCTTCTCCTTCTGCTTCTGCATCTTCTGCTTCTTCTGCAACTGCCTCTACTTCTTCTGTTTTTCTGCTTCTCCTTCTGCTTTTGCTTCTCTTTGTGCTTCTGCTTCTCCTTCTGCTTCTCCAGATTCTGCTTCTTCTGCTTCTCCTGCTTCTCCTTCTGCTTCAGGTTCTGCTTCTGCTTCGTCGGCTTCTTCTGCTTCTGCTTCTCCTGCTGCTGCTTCTTCTGCTTCTCCTGCTTCTCTTTCTGCTTTTCCTTCTGTTTCTGCTTCTCCTTCTGCTTCTGCTTCTTCTCCTTCTTCTGTTTCTTCTGCTTCTCCTGCTTCTGCTTCTCCTGCTTCTCGTTCTGCTTCTCTTTCTGCTTCTCCTTCTCCTTCTTCTGCTTCTCCTACTTCTGTTTCTCCTTCTGCTTCTGCTTCTCCTTCTGCTTCTGCTTCAATTTCTCCTTCTGCTTCTCATTCTGCTTCTGCGTCTTCTGTTTCTTCTGCTTCTCCTGCTTCTGCTTCTCCTGCTTCTCCTACTTCTAGTGCTGCTTCTCCTTCTGCGTCTCTTTCTGCTTCTGCTTACCTTTTGCTTCTCCTACTCCTAATCCTTCTCTCTCGCCTTCTCCGTCTTCTTCTTCTGCTTCTCCTGCTGCTTCTGCTTCTGCTTATTCTACTATTTCTGTTTTTTCTGCTTCTGCTTCAGATTGTGCTTCTTCTGTTTCTCTTTCTGCTTCAGATTCTGCTTCTGCTTCTTCGCCTTCTCCTGTTTCTTCTGCTTATGCTTCTCCTGCTTCTCCTTCGTCAGCTTCCCCTCCTTCTCTTTCTGCTTCTTCTGTTTCTGCTTCTCCTTCTGCTTCTGCTTCTTGTACTTCTCATGTTTCTTCTGCTTCTGCTTCTCCTGTTTCTGCATCTACTGCTTCCCCTTCTGCTGCTCTTTCTGCTTCTCCTGCTGCTTTTCCTTCTCCTGCTCCTTCTTCTGCTTCTCTTTCTGCTTCTCCTTCTCCTTCTCGTTCTTCTGCTTTTCCTTCTGCTTCTCCTTCTACATCTTCTGCTTTTCTGCTACTTCCTCTGCTTCTTCTGTTTCTTCTGCTTCTCCTTCTGCTTCTCCTTCTGCTTTTGCTTCTCTTTCTACTTCTGCTTCTCCTGCTTCTCCAGATTCTGCTTCTTCTGCTTCTCCTGCTTCTCCTTCTGCTTCAGGTTCTGCTTCTGCTTCTGCGGCTTCTTCTCCTTCTGCTTCTCTTGCTTCTGCTTCTTCTGCTTCTCCTGCTTCTCTTTCTGCTTTTCCTTCTGTTTCTGCTTCTCCTTCTGCTTCTGCTTCTTCTCCTTCTTCTGTTTCTTCTGCTTCTGCTTCTCCTGCTTCTGCTTCTCCTGCTTCTCGTTCTGCTTCTCTTTCTGCTTCTCTTTCTGCTTCTCCTCCTACTTCTTCTGCTTCTCCTTCTCCTTCTGCTTCTGCTCCTGTTTAAATTTCTCCTTCTGCTTCTCATTCTGCTTCTGCGTCTTCTGTTTCTTCTGCTTCTCCTGCTTCTGCTTCTCCTGCTTCTCCTACTTCTCGTGCTCCTTCTCCTTCTGCGTCTCTTTCTGCTTCTGCTTATCGTTTTGCTTCTCCTACTCCTCACCTTCTCTTTAGCCTTCTCCTTCTGCTTCTCCTGCTGCTTCTGCTCCTGCTTATTCTACTATTTCTGTTTCTTCTGCTTCTGCTTCAGATTGTGCTTCTTCTGTTTCTCCTTCTTCTTCAGATTCTGCTTCTGCTTCTTCGGCTTCTCCTGTTTCTTCTGCTTATGCTTTTCCTGCTTTTTCTGCTTCTCCTGCTTCTCTTTCTCCTTCTCCTTCTGCTTCTGCTTCTCCTTCTGCTTCTGCTTCTGCTCTTCTCCTTCTTCTGTTTCTTTTGCTTCTGATTCTTCTGCTTCTTCTTCTTCTGTTTCTTCTGATTCTCCTTCTGCTTCTCCTTCTTCTCCTTCTCTTTCTGCTTCTACTTCTGCTTCTTCTGATTTTCCTGCTTCTCCTTCTTGTTCTCCTTCTGTTTCTGCTTCTCTTTCTGCTTCTGCTTCTCCTTCTGCTGCTCCTTCTCCTTTTTCTGCCTCTCCCACTGCTTCTGCTTCTTTAGCTTATTCTTTTTCTTCTGCTTCTCCTGCTTCTGCTTATACTGCTTCTCCTTATGCTTCTCCTTATGCTTCTCCTTATGATTCTTCTTCTTCTTCTTCTTCTTCTTCTTCTTCTTCTTCTTCTTCTTCTTCTTGTTCTTCTTCTTCTTCTTCTTCTTCTTCTTCTTCTTCTTCTTCTTCTTCTTCTTCTTCTTCTTCTTCTTCTTCTTATTCTTCTTCTTCTTCTTCTCCTGCTTCTTCTCTTTCTTCTGCTTCTGCTTTTCCTGCTTCTTCTGGTTTTTCTGCTTCTCTTTCTGCTTTTCCTTCTGTTTCTGCATCTCCTTCTGCTTCTGCTTCTTCTCCTTCTTCTGTTTCTTCCGCTTCTGCTTCTCCTGCTTCTGCTTCTTCTGCTTCTCCTTATGCTTCTCCTTATGCTTCTTCTTCTTCTTCTTCTTCTTCTTCTTCTTCTTCTTCTTCTTCTTCTTCTTCTTCTTCTTCTTCTTCTTCTTCTTCTTCTTCTTCGTCTTCTTCGTCTTCTTCTTCTTATAAAAAAACAGCAAAAAATAAAAAAAAAAATCTAAAAAAAAAAAAAAAAAATAATAAAAAATAAATATAAAAAAAAAAAAAAAAATTAATAAAAAAATA
>NW_012286836.1:0-2212 GCF_000151885.1 Dipodomys ordii
TTCTTCTCCTTCTTCTTCTTCTTCTTCTTTTTCTTCTTCTTCTTCTTCTTCTTCTTCTTCTTCTTCTTCTTCTTCTTCTTCTTCTTCTTCTTCTTCTTCTTCTTCTACTTCTCCTTCTGCTTCTGCTTCTTCTTTTCCTGCTTCTTCTGCTTCTACTCCTTCTTTTTCTGCTTCTCATTCTGCTTCTGCTTCTCCTTCTGCTTCTCCTATTTCTTCTGCGGCTCTTCCTTCTCCTACTTCTACTTCTCCTTCTGCTTCTGCTTCTTCTGCTTCTCCTGCTTCTCCTTCTGCATCTTCTTCCGCTTCTGCTTCTCCTTCTGCTGCTTCTTCTGCTTCTGTTTCTCCTTCTGCTTCTCCTTCTGCTTCTTCTGCTTCTGCTTCTCCTTCTGCTTCTTCCGCTTCTCCTTCTGATTCTCCTTCTGCTTCTCCTTCTGTTTCTCCTTCTCCTTCTCGTTCTTCTGCTTTTCTTTCTGCTTCTCCTTCTTCTTCTGCTGCAACTGCTACTGCTTCTTCTGTTTCTTCTGCGTCTCCTTCTGCTTTTGATTCTCTTTCAGCTTCTGCTTCTCCTTCAGCTTCTCATTCAGCTTCTCCAGATTCTGCTTCTTCTGCTTCTCCTGCTTCCGCTTTTGCTTCAGGTTTTGCTTCTGCTTCTTCGGATTCTTATGCTTCTGCTTCTCCTGCTTCTGCTACTACTTCTTCCCCTCGTCTTTCTGCTTCTCCTTCTGTTTCTTCTTCTCCTTCTGCTTCTGCTTCTTGTCCTTCTCCTGTTTCTTCTGCTTCTGCTTCTCCTGCTTCTGCTTCTTCTGCTTTTCCTGCTTCCCTTTCTGCTTCTCCTTCTGCTTCTGCTCCTCCTTCTGCTTCTGCTCCTTCTATTTCTTCTGTTTCTTCTTCTTCTGCTTCTCCCGCTCTGCTTCTTCTGCTTCTCCTGCTTCTCCTTCTGCTTCTGCTTCTCCTTCTGCTCCTTCTATTTCTTCTGTTTCTTTTGCTTCTGCTTCTCACGCTCTGCTTCTTCGGCTTCTCATGCTTCTCGTTCTGCTTCTCTTCGTCGGCTTCTCTTTCTACTTCTCCTTCTTCTTCTGCTTCTTCTGCTACTCCTGCTACTCCTTCTGCATCTCCTTCTGCTTGTGCTTTTCCTTCTGCTTCTTCTTCTGCTTCTGCTTCTCCTTCTTCTGCTTCTTCGTCTGTTTCTGCTTCTTCTGTTTTTCCTGCTTCTCCTTCTGCTTCTCATTCTTCTTCTCCTTCTGTTTCTCCTTGTCGTTATTCTGCTATTCCTTCTGCTTCTCTATCTGCTTCTGCATCTTCTGCTTCTCTGCTACTGCTTCTGTTTCTGCTTCTTCTGTTTCTTCTGCTTCTCTTTCTGCTTCTCCTTCTGCTTTTGCTTCTCTTTCTGCTTCTGCTTCTCCTTCTTCTCCAGATTCTGCTTCTTCTGCTTCTCCTTCTTCTCCTTCTGCTTCAGGTTCTGCTTCTGCTTCTTCTGCTTCTGGTTCTGCTTTTCCTTCTGTTTCTGCTTCTCTTTCTGCTTCTGCTTCTTATCCTTCTTCTATTTCTTTTGATTCTGCTTCTCCTGCTTCTGCTTCTCCTGCTTCTCCTTCTGTTTCTCCTTATGCTTCTCCTTCTGCTTCTCCTTCTTCTGCTTCTACTTCTGCTTCTGCTTCTCCTTTTGCATCTTCTTCTGTTTCAATTTCTCCTTCTTCTGCTTTTCATTCTGCTTCTGCTTCTCCTGCTTCTGCTTCTTCTGCTTCTCCTGCTTCTCCTTCTGCTTCTCTTTCTGCTTCTGCTTATCCTTCCGTTTGTCCTACTCCTAATCCTTCTCTTTCTCCTTCTCCTTCTTCTGCTTCTCCTGCTGCTACTTCTACTGCTTCTTCTGCTTTTTCTGTTTCATCTGTATCTGCTTCACCTGCTTCTTCTACTTCTGATTCTCCTACTTCTCCTTCAGCATCTCCGTCTCATTCTCCTTCTCCTACAATTCCTCCTATCTATTGCTTCACTTTCTGCTTATGCTACACCTGATTCTGATACTGATACTACATCTGCATACTCATTCTGATTCTCTTACTGCATCATAATTCATGCTTCTGCTCATCCTACTCCTAATACATACCTCTTTCTCCATTCTTCATTCTGACTTCTACGATACTGCTACATGCTTACTTCTAGCTGGATCAGGATTCCTTACGGATTCTGGCTATTTCCCAGCATTCTGGCTTGCTTC
>NW_012286837.1:0-17789 GCF_000151885.1 Dipodomys ordii
TCTTCTGCTTCTGCTTCTGCTTCTTCTGATTCTCCAACTAATCCTTCTTCTTCTCCTTCTGTTTCTGCTTCTCTTTCTGCTTCTGCATCTCCTTCTGCTGCACCTTCTACTGCTCCTTCTTCTGTTTCTCCCTCTGCTTCTGCCTCTGCTTCTTATGCTTCTTCTTTTTCTTCTGTTTCTGCTTCGCCTGCTTCTCCTTCTATGCTTCTACTGCTTCTTCTTCTGCTTCTTCTGCTTCTTCTGCTTCTACTTCTCTTTCTGCTTCTGCTTCTACTTCTGCTTCTGTTTCTGCTTCTTTTGCTTCTTCTCTTTCGTCTTCTCCTGCTTCCGCTTCTTGTGCTTCTCCTGCTTCTCTTTCTGCTTCTCATTCCGCTTCTGCTTCTCTTTCTGCTTCTGCTTCTCTTCCTTCTCCTTCTCCTACTTCTGCTTCTCCTTCAGCTGCTGCTTCTTCTGCTTCTCCTGCTTCTACTTCTGCATCTCCTTCTGCTTGTGCTTGTCCTTATGCTTCTTCTTCTGCCTCTGCTCCTTCTTTTGCTTCTCCTTTTGCTTCTGCTTCTTCTGCTTTTCCAGCTTCTCCTTCTGCTTCTGCTTCTTCTGCTTCTTCTGCTTCTCCTTCTGCATCTTCTTCTGCTTCTGTTTCTCCTTCTCCTTCTTCTGCTTCTCCTTCTGATTCTCCTTCTGCTTCTTCTTCTTCTGCTTCTGCTTCTCCTTCTCCTTCTTCTGCTTCTCCTTCTTATTCTCCTACTGCTTCTCCTACTGTTTCCCTTCTCCTTCTTGTTCTTCTGCTTTTCCTACTTCTACTGCTTTTCCTGCTTCTCGTTCTGCTTCTGCTACAACTGCTACTGCTTCTACTTCTTCTGTTTCTTCTGCTTCTCCTTCTGCTCTTGATTCTCCTTCTCCTTCTGCTTCTTCTGTTTCTCCTGCTTCTCCTTCTGCATCTTCTTCTGCTTCTGCTTCTCCTTCTCCTTCTCCTTCTGATTCTCCTTCTGCTTCTTCTTCTTCTGCTTTACCTTCTTCTCTTTCTGCTTCTCCTTCTGCTTCTCCTTCTGTTTCTCCTTCTCCTTCTTGTTCTTCTCCTTTTCCTTCTGCTTCTCCTTCTGCTTCTGCTACAACGGCTACTGCTTCTACTTCTTTTGTTTCTTCTGCTTCTCCTTCTGCTTTTGCTTCTCTTTCTGCTTCTGCTTCTCCTTCTGCTTCTCCGGATTCTGCTTCTTCTGCTTCTCCTGCTTCTCCTTCTGCTTCAGGTTCTGCTTCTGCTTCTTCGGCTTCTTCTACTTCTGCTTCTCCTGCTGAGACTTCTTCTGCTTCTCCTGCTTCTCTTTCTGCTTTTCCTTCTGTTTCTGCTTCTCCTTCTGCTTCTTATCCTTCTTTCGTTTCTTCTGCTTCTCCTGCTTCTGCTTCTCCTGCTTCTCGTTCTGCTTCTCTTTCTGCTTCTCTTTCTGCTTCTCCTTCTCCTTCTCCTTCTTCTGCTTCTGCTTCTCCTTCTGCTTCTGCTTCAATTTCTCCTTCTGCTTCTCATTCTCCTACTGCGTCTTCTGTTTCTTCTGCTTCTCCTTCTCCTGCTTCTCCTGCTTCTCCTACTTCTCGTGCTGCTTCTCCTTCTTCGTCTCTTTCTGCTTCTGCTTATCCTTTTGCTTCTCCTACTCCTAATCCTTCTCTTTCGCCTTCTCCTTCTTCTTCTTCTGCTTCTCCTGCTGCTTCTTCTTCTGCTTATTCTACTATTTCTGTTTCTTCTGCTTCTGCTTAAGATTGTGCTTCTTCTGTTTCTCCTGCTTCAGATTCTGCTTCTGCTTCTTCGGCTTCTCCTGTTTCTTCTGCTTCTGCTTCTCCTGCTTCTTCTGCTCCTCCTGCTTCTCTTTCTCCTTCTCCTTCTGCTTCTGCTTCTCCTGCTTCTGCTACTGCTCTTCTCCTTCTTCTATTTCTTTTGCTTCTGTTTCTTCTTCTTCTTCTTCTCTTTCTTCTGCTTCTTCTTTTCCTGCTTCTTCCGCTTCTACTGCTTATCTTTCTGCTTCTCATTCTGCTTCTACTTCTCCTTCTGCTTCTCCTATTGCTTCTGCGGCTCTTCCTTCTCCTTCTCCTACTTCTAATTTTCCTTCTGCTTCTGCTTCTTCTGCTTCTCCTGCTTCTCCTTATGCATCTTCTTCTGCTTCTGCTTCTCCTTCTGCTTCTGTTTCTCCTTCTACTTCTCCTTCTGCTTCTTCTGCTTCTTTTTCTGATTCTCCTTGTGCTTCTCCTTCTGTTTCTCCTTCTCCTTCTCGTTCTTCTGCTTTCCCTTCTGCTTCTGCTGCAACTGCTACTGCTTCTGCTTCTTCTGTTTCTTCTGCTTCTCCTTCTGCTTTTGATTCTCTTTCTGCTTCTGCTTCTGCTTCTACTTCAGCTTCTAATTCTGCTTCTCCAGATTCTGCTTCTTCTCCTTCTCCTGCTTCTCCTTTTGCTTCAGGTTCTGCTTCTGCTTCTTCGGATTCTTATGCTTCTGCTTCCCCTGCTTCTGTTTCTTCTGCTTCCCCTCTTTCTCTTTCTGCTTCTCCTTCTGTTTCTGCTCCTCCTTCTGCTTCTGCTTCTTGTCCTTCTCCTGTTTTCTGCTTCTGCTTCTCCTGCTTCTGCTTCTTCTGCTTTTCCTGCTTCACTTTCTGCTTCTCCTTCTGCTCCTTCTCCTTCTTCTGTTTCTCCTTCTTCTGCTTCTCCCGCTTCTGCTTCTTCTGCTTCTCCTGCTTCTCGTTCTGCTTCTCTTCGTCGGCTTCTCTTTCTATTTCTGCTTCTGCTTCTTCTGATTCTGCTTCTTCTCCTTCTGCTTCTGTTTCTTCTGCTTCTCCTTCTGCTTGTGCTTTTCCTTCTGCTTCTTCTTCTGCTTCTGCTTCTCCTTCTCCTTCTTATGCTTCTCCTTCTTCTTCTTTTCCTGCTTCTCCTTCTGCTTCTCCTTCTGCTTCTCCTTCTGTTTCTCCTTCTTGTTCTTCTGCTATTCCTTCTGCTTCTCTTTCTGCTTCTGCATCTTCAGCTTCTTCTGCTACTGCTTCTGCTTCTTCTGTTTCTTCGGCTTCTCCTTCTGCTTTTGCTTCTCTTTCTGCTTCTGCTTCTCCTTCTGGTTCTCCTTCTTCTTCTCCAGATTCTTCTTCTTCTGCTTCTCCAGCTTCTCCTTCTGCTTCAGGTTCTCCTTTTGCTTCTTCGGCTTCTTCTGCTTCTATTTCTGCTTCTCCTTCTGTTTCTGCTTCTCTTTCTGCTTCTGCTTCTCTCCTTCTTCTATTTCTTCTGCTTCTGCTTCTCCTGCTTCTGCTTCTCCTGCTTCTCTTCTGTTTCTCTTTATGCTTCTCCTTCTTCTGCTTCTACTACTGCTTCTGCTTCTCCTTCTGCATCTTCTTCTGTTTCAATTTCTCCTTCTTCTGCTTTTCATTCTGCTTCTGCTTCTCCTGCTTCTGCTTCTTCTGCTTTTCCTGCTTCTCCTTCTCCTTCTCTTTCTGCTTCTGCTTATCCTTCTGTTTCTCCTACTCCTAATCCTTCTCTTTCTCCTTCTCTTTTTCTTCTTCTTCTGCTTCTCTTGCTGCTTCTTCTTCTGCTTCTTCCGCTTTTTCTGTTTCTTCTTCTTCTGCTTCAGCTTCTCCTTCTTCTGCTTCTCCTTCTGCTTCTGCTTCTGCTCTTCTCCTTGTTCTGTTTCTTCTGCTTCTGCTTCTCCTGCTTCTTCTTCTTCTGCTTCTCCTACTTCTCCTTCTGCTTCTCCGTCTCATTCTCCTTCTCCTTCAATTTCTCCTTCTTGTGCTTCTCATTCTGCTTCTCCTGCTTCTGCTTCTTCTGTTTCTCCTTCTGCTTCTCCTTCTGCTTCTCTTTCTGCTTCTTATTCTGCTCCTCCTACTCCTAATCCTTCTCTTTCTCCTTCTTCTGCTTCTCGTCCTGCCTCTGCTTCTTCTGCTTGTTCTGTTTCTTCTGCTTCTGTTTTTCCAGCTTCTGCTGCTTCTGCTTCTCCTTCTGCTTCAGGTTCTCCTTCTGGTTCTTGGGCTTCTTCTGTTTCTTCTGCTTCTGCTTCTCCTGCTACTGCTTCTTCTGCTTCTCCTTCTGCTTCTGCTTCTCCTTCTGCTCCTTCTCCTTCTTCTGTTTCTTCTTCTTCTGCAGCTTCTCCCGCTTCTGCTTGTCCTTCTCCTTCTGCTTCTCCTTCTCCTTCTTCTGCTGCTCTTTCTGCTTCTGCTTCTGCTTCTTCTGATTCTTCAACTTCTCCTTCTTTTTCTCCTTCTGTTTCTGCTTCTCTTTCTGCTTCTGCGTCTCCTTCTGCTTCACCTTCTGCTGCTCCTTCTCCTTCTTCTGTTTCTCCCTCTGCTTCTGCTACTTATGCTTCTTCTTTTTCTTCTGCTTCTGCTTTTCCAGCTTCTGGTGCTTCTCCTTCTCCTTCTGCTTCAGGTTCTCCTTCTGGTTATTGGGCTTCTTCTGTTTCTTCTGCTTCTGCTTCTCCTGCTACTGTTTCTCATGCTTCTCTTTCTGCTTCTCCTTCTGCTTCTGCTTCTCCTTCTGCTCCTTCTCCTTCTTCTGTTTCTTCTTCTTCTTCTGCTTCTCCCGATTCTGCTTCTTCTTCTTCTCCTGCTTTTCCTTCTCCTTCTGCTTCTCCTTCTCCTTCTTCTGCTCTTTCTGCTTCTGCTTCTTCTGATTCTCCAACTTCTCCTTCTTCTTCTCCTTCTGTTTCTGCTTCTCTATCTGCTTCTGCATCTCCTTCTGCTTCACCTTCTGCTGCTCCTTCTCCTTCTTCTGTTTCTCCCTCTGCTTCTGCTACTTATGCTTCTTCTTTTTCTTCTGCTTTTGCTTCTCCTGCTTCTTCTGCTTCTCCTGCTTCTCTTTCTGCTTCTGCTTATCCTTCTGTTTCTCCTACTCCTATTCCTTCTCTTTCTCTTTCTCCTTCTTCTTCTTCTGCTTCTCCTGCTGCTTCTTCTTCTGCTTCTTCTGCTTTTTCTGTTACTTTTTCTTCTTCTGCATCAGCTTCTGCTTCTTCTGCTTCTCCTTCTGCTTCTGCTTCTCCTTCTGCTTCTGCTCTTCTCCTTCTTCTGCTTCTGCTTCTCCTGCTTCTTTTTCTGCTTCTCCTACTTCTCCTTCTGCTTCTCCGTCCCATTCTCCTTCTCCTTCAATTTCTCCTTCTTGTGCTTCTCATTCTGCTTCTGCTTCTGCTTCTCCTGCTTCTGCTTCTTCTGTTTCTCCTTCTGCTTCTCTTTCTGCTTCTAATTCTGCTTCTGCTCCTCCTACTCCTAATCCTTTCTCCTTCTTCTTCTTCTGCTTCTCGTTCTGCTTCTGCTTCTTCTGCTTGTTCTGTTTATTCTGCTTCTGCTTTTCCAGCTTCTCCTGCTTCTGCTTCTTCTTCTGCTTCAGGTTCTCCTTCTGGTTCTTGGGCTTCTTCTGTTTCTTCTGCTTCTCCTGCTACTGCTTCTTCTGCTTCTTCTGCTTCTCTTTCTGCTTCTCCTTCTGCTTCTGCTTTTCCTTCTGCTCCTTCTCCTTCTTCTGTTTCTTCTTCTTCTTCTTCTTCTTCTTCTTCTTCTTCTTCTTCTTCTTCTTCTTCTTCTTCTTCTTCTTCTTCTTCTTCTTCTGCTTCTTCTTCTTCTTCTTCTTCTTCTTCTGATTCTCCCACTTCTGCTTCTTCTGCTTCTCCTGCTTGTCCTTCTCGTTCTGCTTCTCCTTCTTCTGTTTCTCTTTCTGCTTCTTCTTCTGCTTCTTCTGATTCTCCAACTTCTCCTTCTTCTTCTCCTTCTGTTTCTCCTTCTCTTTCTGCTTCTTCATCTCCTTCTGCTTCACCTTCTGCTGCTCCTTCTCCTTCTTCTGTGTCTCCCTCTGCTTCTGCTTCTTATGCTTCTTCTTTTTCTTCTGCTTCTCCTGTTTCTGCTTCTTATGCTTCTACTGCTTCTTCTTCTGCTTCTGCTTCTTCTGCTTCTACTTCTCTTTCTGCTTCTGCTTTTCCTACTTCTTTTTCTGCTTCTTCTGCTGTTTCTCCTTCTGCTGCTTCTTCTACTTCTTCTTCTGCTTCTCTTTTTGCTTTTCCTTCTGCTTCTGCTTCTTCTGTTTCTCCTGCCTGAATTTCTGGTTCTACTTCTTCTGCTGCTTCTCCTTCTGCTTCTGCTTCTACTTCTGCTTTTGTTTCTGCTTCTTCTGCTTCTTCTCTTTCGGCTTCTCCTGCTTCTGCTTCTTGTGCTTCTCCTGCTTCTCTTTCTCCTTCTCATTCTGCTTCTGCTTCTCCTTCTGCTTCTCCTCCTTCTCCTTTTCTTACTTCTGCTTCTCCTTCAGCTTCTGTTTCTTCTGCTTCTCCTGCTCTTCCTTCTGCATCTCCTGCTTGTGCTTGTCCTTATGCTTCTTCTTCTGCTTCTGCTTCTCCTTCCCCTTCTCCTTCTTTTGCTTCTCCTTTTGCTTCTGCTTCTTCTGTTTGTCCTTCTTCTCTTTCTGCTTCTGTTTCTTCTGCTTCTCCTGCTTCTCCTTCTGCATCTTCTTCTGCTTCTCCTTCTCCTTCTTCTGCTTCTCCTTCTGATTCTCCTTCTGCTTCTTCTTCTGCTTCTTTACCTGCTTCTCTTTCTGCTTCTCCTTCTGTTTCTCCTTCTGTTTCTTCTTCTCCTTCTTGTTCTTCTGCTTTTCTTTCTGCTTCTCGTTCTGCTTCTGCTACAACTGCTACGGCTTCTACTTCTTCTGTTTCTTCTGCTTCTCCTTCTGCTTTTGATTCTCTTTCTGCTTCTGCTTCTCCTACTGCTTCTCATTCTGCTTCCCCAGATTCTGCTTCTTCTGCTTCATCTGCTTCTCCTTCTGCTTCAGGTTCTGCTTCTGCTTCTTCGTATTCTTATGCTTCTGCTTCTCCTGCTTCTGCTTCTTCTGTTTCCCCTACTTCTCTTTCTGCTTCTCCTTCTGTTTCTGCTTCTCCCTCTGCTTCTGCGTCTTGTCCTTCTCCTGTTTCTTCTGCTTCTGCTTCTCCTGTTTCTGCATCTCCTGCTTCTCCTTCTGCTGCTCTTTCTGCTTCTTCTGCTGCTTTTTTTTCTCCTGCTCCTTCTTCTGCTTCTCTTTCTGCTTCTCCTTCTGTTTCTCCTTCTCTTTCTCCTTCTCTTCATCTGCTTTTCCTTCTGCTTTTCCTTCTGCTTTTTATCGTACTGCCTCTGCTTCTTTTGTTTCTTCTGCTTCTCCTTCTGTTTCTCCTTCTGCTTTTGCTTCTCTTTCTGCTTCTGCTTCTCCTTCTGCTTCTCCTGATTCTGCTTCTTCTGGTTCTCCTGCTTCTCCTTCTGCTTCAGGTTCTGCTTCTGCTTCTTCGGCTTCTTCTGCTTCTGCTTCTCCTGCTGCTGATTCTTCTGCCTCTCCTGCTTCTCTTTCTGCTTTTCCTTCTGTTTCTGCTTCTCCTTCTGCTTCTGCTTCAATTTCTCCTCCTGCTGCTCATTCTGCTTCTGCGTCTTCTGTTTCTTCTGCTTCTCCTGCTTCTCCTTCTGCTTCAGGTTCTGCTTCTTCTCCTTCTGTTTCTTCTGTTTCTGCTTCTCCTGCTTCTGCTTCTCTTTCTGCTTCTCTTTCTGCTTCTCCTTCTCGTTCTTCTGCTTCTCCTTCTGCTTCTGCTTCTCCTTCTGCTTCTGCTTCAATTTCTCCTCCTGCTGCTCATTCTGCTTCTGCGTCTTCTGTTTCTTCTACTTCTCCTGCTTCTGCTTCTCCTGCTTCTCCTACTTCTCGTGCTGCTTCTCCTACTGCGTCTTTTTCTGCTTCTGCTTATCCTTTTGCTTCTCCTACTCCTAATCCTTCTCTTTCGCCTTCTCCTTCTTCTTCTTCTGCTTCTCCTGGTGCTTCTGCTTCTGCTTATTCTACTATTTCTGTTTCTTCTGCTTCTGCTTCAGATTGTGCTTCTTCTGTTTCTCCTTCTGCTTCTGATTCTGCTTCTGCTTCTTCGGCTTCTCCTGTTTCTTCTGCTTCTGCTTCTCCTGCTTCTCTTTCTGCTTCTCCTTCGTCTTCTGCTTCTCCTTCAGCTTCTGCTTCTGCTCTTCTCCTTCTTCTTTTTCTTTTGCTTCTGTTTCTTCTGCTTCTTCTTCTTCTGTTTCTTCTGATTCTACTTCTGCTTCTCCTTCTCCTCTTTCTGCTTCTACTTCTGCTTCTTCTGATTCTCCTGCTTCTCCTTCTTGTTCTCCTTCTGTTTCTGCTTCTCTTTCTGCTTCTCCTTCTCCTTCTGCTGCTCCTTCTCCTTCTCCTTCTTCTGCTTCTCCCACTGCTTCTGCTTCTGCTTCTTTTGCTTATTCTTTTTCTTCTGCTTCTGCTTCTCCTGCTTCTGCTTCTACTGCTTCTCCTTATGCTTCTCCTTATGCTGCTGCTGCTTCTTCTTCTTCCTCTTCTTCTTCTTCTTTTTCTTCTTTTTCTTCTTCTTCTTCTTCTCTTTCTTCTACTTCTGCTTTTCATGCTTCTTCTGCTTCTACTGCTTCTCTTTCTGCTTCTCATTCTGCTTCTGCTTCTCCTTCTGCTTCTCCTATTGCTTCTGTTGCACTTCCTTATCCTTCTCCTTCTCCTACTTCTGCTTCTCCTTCTGCTTCTGCTTCTTCTGCTTCTCCTGCTTCTCGTTCTGCATATTTTTCTGCTTCTGCTTCTCCTTCTGCTGCTTCTTCTGCTTCTGCTACTCCTTCTTCTGCTTCTCCTTCTGATTCTCCTTCTACTTCTCTTTCTGCTGCTAATGCTCCTTCTTCTGCTACTCCCTCTGATTCTTCTTCTTATGCTTATTCTTTTTCTCCTGCTTCTGCTTCTCCTGCTTCTGCTTCTTCTGCTTCTACTTCTTCTCCTTATGCTTCTCCTTCTTCTTCTTCTTCTTCTTCTTCTTGTTCATCTTCTTCTTCTTCTTCTTCTTCTTCTAATTCTTCTTCTTCTTCTTCTTCTTCTTCTTCTTCTTCTTCTTCTTCTTCTTCTTCTTCTTCTTCTTCTTCTTCTTCTTCTTCTTCTTCTTCTCTTTCTTCTGCTTCTTCTTTTCCTGCTTCTTCTGCTTCTACTGCTTCTCTTTCTGCTTCTCATTCTGCTTCTGCTTCTCCTATTTCTTCTGCGGCTCTTCCTTCTCCTTCTCCTACTTCTACTTCTCCTTCTGCTTCTGCTTCTTCTGCTTCTGTTTCTCCTTCTGCTTCTCCTTCTGCTTCTTCTGCTTCTCCTGATTCTCCTTCTGCTTCTCCTTCTGTTTCTCCTTCTCCTTCTCGTTCTTCTGCTTTTCCTTCTGTTTCTCCTTCTGCTTCTGCTGTAACTGCTATTGTTTCTGCTTCTTCTGTTTCTTCTGCTTCTCCTTCTGCTTTTGATTCTCTTTCTTCTTCTGCTTCTTCTTCTACTTCAGCTTCTCATTCTGCTTCTCCAGATTCTGCTTCCTCTGGGACAGAGCAAAGGCAGTACTCAGAGACAAGTTTATAGCTCTGAGCTCCTACATCAACAAATTGGAGAGATCTGAAACTAACAAGTTAATGACACATCTAAACCTCCTTGAAAAAAATAGCAAGACAAACCCCAATCCAGTAGACGGAAAGAAATAATCAAAATTAAATCAGAAGTAAACGAATTAGAATCCAAAAAATCTATAGAAAGAATCAACAAAACAAAGAGTTGGTTCTTCGAAAAACTTAACAAAATTGACAGACCCTTAGCAAATCTTATCAGAAAAAGAAGAGAACACACCCAAATTAATAAACTCAGAGATGAGAATGGAAACATCACCACGGAAACAACCAAGATTCAGAACATTATAAGGGAATATTCTCCAAACTTTATGCTAATAAGTTTGAGAACTTGACATAAATGGACCTTTTTCTAGCAAATATTGACATTCCAAAACTAAACCAAGATGAGTTAAACTATCTTAACAGGCCCATATCAAGCATTGAAACAGAAACAGCAATAAGAGACCTCCCAGCTAAGAAAAGTCCAGGACCAGATGGTTTTACAGCGGAATTTTACAAGGCCTTCAAAGCAGAGCTCACACCAATACTCCTCCAACTTTTCAATGAAATTGAAAGAGAAAGCTCACTAGCGAACACATTCTATGAAGCCATCATAACCCTCATCCCAAAACCAGGCAGAGATTCATCAAAGAAAGAGAACTATAGACCCATCTCTTTGATGAATATTGATGCAAAACTTCTCAACAAAATTTTGGCCAATCGACTTCAACATTTCATCCAAAAAATCATACACCACGATCAAACAGGATTCATTTCAGGGATGCAAAGCTGGTTCAATATACGCAAATCAATTAATATTATTCATCACATCAACAGGAGCAAGAATAAGAACCACATGATTATCTCAATAGATGCAGAAAAAGCATTCGACATGTTTCTCTTTATGCTTCTCCTTCTGCTTCTCCTTCTTCTGCTCTACTAATGCTTCTGCTTCCCCTTCTGCATCTTCTTCTGTTTCAATTTCTCCTTCTTCTGCCTTTCATTATGCTTCTGCTTCTCCTGCTTCTGTTCCTTCTGCTTCTACTGCTTCTCCTTCTCCTTCTCTTTCTGCTTCTGCTTATCCTTCTGTTTCTCCTACGCCTAATCCTTCTCTTTCTCCTTCTCCTTCTTCTGCTTCTCCTGCTACTTCTTCTGCTTCTTCTGCTTTTTCCGTTTCTTCTTCTTCTGCTTCAGCTTCTGCTTCTTCTGCTTCTCCTTCTGCTTCTGCTTCTTCTGCTTCTGCTTCTGCTCTTCTTCTTCTGTTTCTTCTGCTTCTGCTTCTCTTGCTTCTTCTTCTTCTGCTTCTCCTACTTCTCCTTCTGCTTCTCCGTCTCATTCTCCTTCTCCTTCAATTTCTCCTTCTTGTGCTTCTCAATCTTCTTCTGCTTCTGTTTCTCCTGCTTCTGCTTCTTCTGTTTCTCCTTCTGCTTCTACTTCTGCTTCTCTTTCTGCTTCTTATTCTGCTTCTGCTCCTCCTACTCCTAATCCTTCTCTTTCTCCTTCTTCTTCTTCTGCTTCTCGTTCGGCTTCTGCTTCTTATGCTTTTTCTGTTTCTTCTGCTTCTGCTTTTCCAGCTTCTTCTGCTTCTGCTTTTCCAGCTTCTGCTGCTTCTGCTTCTCCTTCTGCTTCAGGTTCTCCTTCTGGTTCTTGGGCTTCTTCTGTTTCTTCTGCTTCTGTTTCTCCTGCTACTGCTTCTTCTGCTTCTCTTTCTGCTTCTCCTTCTGCTTCTGCTTCTGCTTCAATTTCTCCTTCTGCTTCTCATTCTGCTTCTGCGTCTTCTGTTTCTTCTGCTTCTCCTGCTTCTGCTTCTCCTGCTTCTCCTACTTGTCTTGCTGCTTCTCCTTCTGCGTCTCTTCTGCTCGGCTTATCCTTTGGCTTCTCCTACTCCTAATCGTTCTCTTTCGCATTCTCCTTCTTCTTCTTCTTCTTCTTCTTCTTCTTCTTCTTCTTCTTCTTCTTCTTCTTCTTCTTCTTCTTCTTCTTCTTCTTCTTCTTCTTCTTCTTCTTCTGCTTCTCCTGGTGCTTCTGCTTCTGCTTATTCGACTATTTCTGTTTCTTCTGCTTCTGCTTCAGATTGTGCTTCTTCTGTTTCTCCTTCTGCTTCAGATTCTGCTTCTGCTTCTTCGGCTTCTCCTGTTTCTTCTGCTTCTGCTTCTCCTGCTTCTTCTGCTTCTCCTGCTTCTCTTTCTGCTTCTCCTTCTGCTTCTGCTTCTCCTTCTGCTTCTGCTTCTGCTCTTCTCCTTCTTCTGTTTCTTTTGCTTCTGTTTCTTCTGCTTCTTCTTCTTCTGTTTCTTCTGATTCTACTTCTGCTTCTCCTTCTTCTCCTCTTTCTGCTTCTACTTCTGGTCTTCTGATTCTCCTGTTTCTCCTTCTTGTTCTCCTTCTGTTTCTGCTTCTCTTTCTGCTTCTGCTTCTCCTTCTGCTGCTCCTTCTCCTTCTCCTTCTTCTGCTTCTCCCACTGCTTCTGCTTCTGCTTCTTTTGCTTATTCTTTTTCCTCTGCTTCTGCTTCTCCTGCTTCTGCTTCTACTGCTTCTCCTTATGCTTCTCCTTATGCTTCTCCTTATGCTTATCCTTATGCTTCTCCTTATGCTTCTTCTTCTTCTTCTTCTTCTTCTTCTTCTTCTTCTTCTCGTTCTACTTTTTCTTCTTCTTCTTCTTCTTCTTCTCTTTCTTCTGCTTCTTCTTTTCCTGCTTCTTCTGCTTCTACTGCTTCACTTTCTGCTTCTCATTCTGCTTCTGCTTCTCCTTCTGCTTCTTCTATTGCTTCTGCGGCTCTTCCTTCTCCTTCTCCTACTTCTACTTCTCCTTCTGCTTCTGCTTCTTCTGCTTCTCATGCTTCTCCTTCTGCATCTTCTTCTGCTTGTACTTTTCCTTCTGCATCTTCTTCTGCTTCTGCTTCTCCTTCTGCTTCTTCTGCTTCTCCTTCTGATTCTCCTTCTGCTTCTGCTTTTCCTTCTCCTTCTCGTTCTTCTGCTTTTCCTTTTGCTTCTCCTTCTGCTTCTCCTGCAACTGCTACTGCTTCTGCTTCTTCTGTTTCTTCTGCTTCTCCTTCTGCTTTTGATTCTATTTCCGCTTCTGCTTCTCCTTCACCTTCTCATTCTGCTTCTCCAGATTCTGCTTCTTCTGCATCTCCTGCTTCTCCTTCTTCTTCAGGTTCTGCTTCTGCTTCTTCGGATTCTTCTGCTTCTGCTTCTCCTGCTTCTGCTTCTTCTGCTTCCCCTCCTTCTCTTTCTGCTTCTCCTTCTGTTTTTGCTTCTCCTTCTGCTTCTGCTTCTTGTCCTTCTCGTGTTTCTTCTGCTTCTACTTCTCCTGTTTCTGCATCTCCTGCTTCTCCTTCTGCTGCTCTTTCTGCTTCTCCTGCTGCTTTTCCTTCTCCTGCTCCTTCTTCTGCTTCTCCTTCTGCTTCTCCTTCTGTTTCTCCTTCTCCTTCTCCTTCTAGTTCTTCTGCTTTTCCTTTCGCTTCTCCTTCTGCTTCTGAATCTTCTGCTTCTTCTGCTACTGCCTCGGCTTCTTCTGCTTCTCCTTCTGCTTGTCCTTCTGCTTTTGCTTCTCTTTCTGCTTCTGCTTCTCCTTCTCCTTCTCCAGATTCTGCTTCTTCTGCTTCTCCTGCTTCTCCTTCTGCTTCAGGTCCTGCTTCTGCTTCTTTGGCTTCTTCTGCTTCTGCTTCTCCTACTGCTGCTTCTTCTGCTTCTCCTGCTTCTCTTTCTGCTTTTCCTTCTGTTTCTGCTTCTTTTTCTGCTTCTGCTTCTTCTCCTTCTTCTGTTTCTTCTGCTTTTGCTTCTCCTGCTTCCGCTTCTCCTGCTTCTCGTTATGCTTATCTTTCTGCTTCTCCTGCTCCTGCTTCTCCTTCTGCTTCTGCTTCTCCTTCTGCTTCTGCTTCTGCTTCAATTTCTCCTTCTGCTTCTCATTCTGCTTCTGCGTCTTCTGTTTCTTCTGCTTCTCCTGCTTCTGCTTCTCCTGCTTCTCCTACTTGTCTTGCTGCTTCTCCTTCTGCGTCTCTTTCTGCTTCTGATTATCCTTTGGCTTCTCCTACTCCTAATCCTTCTCTTTCGCATTCTCCTTCTTCTTCTTCTTCTTCTTCTGCTTCTCCTGGTGCTTCTGCTTCTGCTTATTCTACTATTTCTGTGTCTTCTGCTTCTGCTTCAGATTGTGCTTCTTCTGTTTCTCCTTCTGCTTCAGATTCTGCTTCTGCTTCTTCGGCTTCTCCTGTTTCTTCTGCTTCTGCTTCTCCTGCTTCTTCTGCTTCTCCTGCTTCTCTTTCTGCTTCTCCTTCTGCTTCTGCTTCTCCTTCTGCTTCTGCTCTTCTCCTTCTTCTGTTTCGTTTGCTTCTGTTTCTTCTGCTTCGTCTTCTGTTTCTTCTGATTCTAATTCTGCTTTTGCTTCTTCTGCTTCTCCTGCTTCTCCTTCTGCATCTTCTTCTGCTTCTGCTTCTCCTTCTGCTGCTTCTTCTGCTTCTGCTTCTCCTTCTTCTGCTTCTCCTTCTGCTTCTCCTTCTGCTGCTCCTTCTGCTTCTCGTTCTGCTTCTGATTCTCCTTCTGCTCTTCCTACTCCTAATCCTTCTCTTTCTCCTTCTCCTTCTTCTTCTTCTGCTTCTCGTTCTGCTTCTGCTACTGCTTCCTCTGCTTGTTCTGTTTCTTCTGCTTCAGGTCCTGCTTCTGCTTCTTCAGCTTCTTCTGTTTCTTCTGCTTCTGCTTCTCCTGCTACTGCTTCTTCTGCTTCTCTTTCAACTTCTCCTTCTGCTTCTGCTTCTCCTTCTGCTCCTTCTCCTTCTTCTGTTTCTTCTTCTTCTTCTGTTTTCCCGCTTCTGCTTCTTCTGCTTCTCCTTCTGCTCCTTCTCCTTCTTCTCTTTCTTCTTCTTCTTCTTCTTCTTCTTCTTCTTCTTCTTCTTCTTCTTCTTCTTCTTCTTCTTCTTCTTCTTCTTCTTCTTCTTCTTCCTCTTCTTCTTCTTCTTCTTCTCCTTCTTCTTCTTCTTCTTCTTCTTCTTCTTCTTCTTCTTCTTCTTCTTCTTCTTCTTCTTCTTCTTCTTCTACTTCTTCTTCTCCTTCTTCTTCTTCTTCTTCTTCTTCTTCTTCTTCTTCTTCTTCTTCTTCTTCTTCTTCTTCTTCTACTTCTTCTTCTTCTTCTTCTTCTTCTTCTTCTTCTTCTTCTTCTTCTTCTTCTTCTTCTTCTTCTTCTTCTTCTTCTTCTTCTTCTGCTTCTTCTTCTTCTGCTTCTTCTTCTGCTTCTTCTTCTTCTGCTTCTTCTGCTTCTGCTTCTTCTGGTTCATCTGCTTCTGCTTCTCCCGCTTCTACTTCTTCTGCTTCTCCTTCCTTTGCTCTGCTTCTGCTTCTCCTTCTTCTTCTTCTGCTTCTCTTTCTGCTTCTGCTTCTTCTGATTCTCCAACTAATCCTTCTTCTTCTCCTTCTGTTTCTGCTTCTCTTTCTGCTTCTCCATCTCCTTCTGCTTCACCTTCTGCTGCTCCTTCTCCTTCTTCTGTTTCTCCCTCTGCTTCTGCTTCTGCTTCTTATGCTCCTTGTTCTTCTGCTTCTGCTTCTCCTGCTTCTGCTTCTTATGCTTCTACTGCTTCTTCTTCTGCTTCTGCTTCTTCTGCTTGTACTTCTTTTTCTGCTTCTGCTTCTCCTATTTGTTTTTCTGCTTCTTCTGCTGCTTCTCCTTCTGCTGCTTCTTCTACTTCTCCTTCTGCTTCTCTTTCTGCTTCTCTTTCTGCTTCTGCTTCTTCTGTTTCTCCTGCCTGAATTTCTGGTTCTACTTCTTCTGCTGCTTCTCCTTCTGCTTCTGCATCTACTTCTGCTTCTGTTTCTGCTTCTTCTGCTTCTTCTCTTTCGGCTTCTCCTGCTTCTGCTTCTTGTGCTTCTACTGCTTCTCTTTCTACTTCTCATTCCGCTTCTGCTTCTCCTTCTGCTTCTGCTTCTCCTCCTTCTCCTTCTCCTACTTCTGCTTCTCCTTCATCTTCTGCTTCTTCTGCTTCTCCTGCTTCTCGTTCTGTATCTCCTTCTGCTTGTGCTTGTCCTTATGCTCTTTCTTCTGCTTCTGCTTCTCCTTCTGCTTCTGCCTCTGTTTCTCCTTCTCCTTCTCGTTCTCCTGCTTTTCCTTCTGCTTCTCCTTCTGCTTTTGCTGTAACTGCTACTGCTTCTGCTTCTTCTGTTTCTTCTGCTTCTCCTTCTGCTTTTGATTCTCTTTCTGCTTCTGCTTCTCATTCAGCTTGTCATTCTGCTTCTCCAGATTCTGCTTCTTCTGCTTCTCCTGCTTCTCCTTCTTCTTCAGGTTCTGCTTCTGCTTCTTCGGATTCTTCTGCTTCTGCTTCTCCTGCTTATGCTTCTTCTGCTTCCCCTCCTTCTCTTTCTGCTTCTCCTTCTGTTTTTGCTTCTCCTTCTGCTTCTGCTTCTTGTCCTTCTCGTGTTTCTTCTGCTTCTACTTCTCCTGTTTCTGCATCTCCTGCTTCTCCTTCTGCTGCTCTTTCTGCTTCTCCTGCTTCTTTTCCTTCTCCTGCTCCTTCTTCTGCTTCTCTTTCTGCTTCTCCTTCTGTTTCTCCTTCTCCTTCTCCTTCTCGTTCTTCTGCTTTTCCTTCTGCTTCTCCTTCTGCTTCTGCATCTTCTGCTTCTTCTGCTACTGCCTCTGCTTCTTCTGTTTCTTCTGCTTCTCCTTCTGCTTTTGCTTCTCTTTCTGCTTCTGCTTCTCCTTCTGCTTCTCCAGATTCTGCTTCTTCTGCTTCTCCTGCTTCTCCTTCTGCTTCAGGTTCTGCTTCTGCTTCTTCGGCTTCTTCTGCTTCTGCTTCTCCTGCTGCTGCTTCTTCTGCTTCTCCTGCTTCTCTTTTTGCTTTTCCTTCTGTTTCTGCTTCTCCTTCTGCTTCTGCTTCTTCTCCTTCTTCTGTTTCTTCTGCTTCTGCGTCTCCTGCTTCTGCTTCTCCTGCTTCTCGTCCTGCTTCTCCTTCTCTTCTTCTGCTTCTCCTTTTGCTTCTGCTTCTCCTTCTGCTTCTGCTTCAATTTCTCCTTCTGCTTCTCATTCTGCTTCTGCGTCTTCTGTTTCTTCTGCTTCTCCTGCTTCTCCTACTTCTCGTGCTGCTTTTCCTTCTGCGTCTCTTTCTGCTTCTGCTTATCCTTTTGCATCTCCTACTCCTAATCCTTCTCTCTCGCCTTCTCCGACTTCTTCTTCTTCTGCTTCTCTTGCTGCTTCTGCTTCTGCTTATTCTACTATTACTATTTCTTCTGCTTCTGCTTCAGATTGTGCTTCTTCTGTTTCTCCTTCTGCTTCAGATTCTGCTTCTGCTTCTTCGGCTTCTCCTGTTTCTTCTGCTTCTCCTGCTTCTTCTGCTTCTCCTGCTTCTCTTTCTGCTTCTCCTTCTACTTCTGCTTCTCCTTCTGCTTCTGCTCCTGCTCTTCTCCTTCTTCTGTTTCTTTTGCTTCTGTTTCTTCTGATTCTACTTCTGCTTCTCCTTCTTCTCCTCTTTCTGCTTCTACTTCTGCTTCTTCTGATTCTCCTTCTTCTCCTTCGTGTTATCCTTCTGTTTCTGCTTCTCTTTCTGCTTCTGCTTCTCCTTCTGCTGCTCCTTCTCCTTCTCCTTCTTCTGCTTCTCCCAGTGCTTCTGCTTCTGCTTCTTTTGCTTATTCTTTTTCTTCTTCTTCTGCTTCTCCTGCTTCTGCTTCTTCTGCTTCTACTGCTTCTCCTTATGCTTCTCCTTATGCTTCTTCTTCTTCTTCTTCTTCTTCTTCTTCTTCTTCTTCTTGTTCTTCTTCTTCGTCTTCTTCTTCTCTTTCTTCTGCTTATGCTTTTCCTGCTTCTTTTGCTTCTACTGCTTCTCTTTCTGCTTCTCATTCTGCTTCTCCTTCTCCTTCTGCTTCTCCTATTGCTTCTGCTGCCCTTCCTTCTCCTTCTCCTTCTCCTACTTCTGCTTCTCCTTCTGCTTCTGCTTCTTCTGCTTCTCCTGCTTCTCCTTCTGCATCTTCTTCTGCTTCTTCTTCTTCTTCTGCTTCTGCTTCTCCTTCTTCTGCTTCTCCTTCTGATTCTCCTTCTGCTTCTCCTTCTGCTGCTCCTTGTCCTTCTTCTGCTTCTCCCTCTGATTCTGCTTCTTATGCTTATCCTTTTCTTCTGCTTCTGCTTCTCCTGCTTCTGCTTCTTCTGCTTCTACTTCTTCTCCTTATGCTTCTCCTTCTCCTTCTCCTTCTCCTTCTTCTTCTTCTTCTTCTTCTTCTTCTTCTTCTTCTTCTTCTTCTTCTTCTTCTTCTTCTTCTTCTTCTCTTCTTCTTCTCTTCTTCTTCTTCTTCTTCTTCTTCTTCTTCTTCTTCTTCTTCTTCTTCTTCTTCTTCTTCTTCTTCTTCTTCTTCTTCTTCTTCTTCTTCTTCTTCTGCGGTTCTTCCTTCTCCTACTTCTACTTCTCCTTCTGCTTCTGCGTCTTCTGCTTCTCCTGCTTCTCCTTCTGCATC